>NC_061535.1:1502500-1777500 GCF_022379125.1 Scophthalmus maximus
ATTTTGGGGATAGGCAGATCTCCTCAGATGTGAAAATAACAAATTATTTCTTCAAAGCACAACATATTTTAACAAAAAAAGTAGTAAGGCATACTAGATTAATGTCACTGTGCAATTAAGTGCCCACTCACATTGTGACCCTCTAATTAGGTTGTCAATCAGCTCCGTCCACTCTTAAGAATAATTGTTATACTTCGCATGCTTCAGCTTTCAGTCAACAAAGAGCTATTATATAAGACTTACTTTGATGCTGCCATGTGACCATTGTTTGGAGGCCTTTTTTGTAGGTTAATGGTAGGATAATCTGGAGTATTTCATCTCGGCAGATTTGTAGCTGGTATTAGTCTTGCTTCTGCAGTGGTCTGGTATTAGGATTTAGGATAGCTTTTGTATGTTATTTTAGTCTTTATTCAGAAATTACAGAGCCAGACGAATAACTAAAATGCTCCAAATACGTTAGATATCTTGCTGTGAAGAATCAATGTTCATTTATGTGAGCCTTGAAGCAGCTGCTCTTATGAAATTAATAGTCTTGAATAAAGCTATTGATTTTTTCTTTGATCCAAGATTTTTATTGTTTTCTATGAGGGCTCCATCACACCAGACCAACCTTAAAAACGAAACTGACAAAAGCTGGCTGATCAAACGCTTTATGCTGCTTCACCTCACCTCATAAAATGTGCATTACAGTATAACACAAGACAAAGTGCAGCTGCCTGCTGACATGCGCATATGCTTTGTGACTGAATGTGAAGAGATAACTACTCTGTAGTCTGAATTCTTGATCTGACAACAGAAAAACAGTCACAAATATCCCATCTACCCTTTTCATGCACTGGATAATCCAGCCATCATTTTTTTCCAGTGAAATATTTGTTTGTTATTTTGTGCCAAATTTCAAATCTTACCCTCACTCAACAATCTAAAATGTGTGTTCAAAGCCACCTTGAAAAGACATTGAGGTTAAATGATGTTCATGATTAAATTAATGTTTGATAATGTAGCAAGAAAACCTTCATTTTTATATTGAATACATTTTTTTGTGTGCTTAGTGCATTATACAGTAAATAGAGCCCAGCAGATTTATCAGTTGGCCGATAAAAATCAACAGAATTGTACTTTGTTATAATTATCATTATTATTATTAGTAGTAGTATGAATAGTACATTTTTAGATGTTTAAAATGAGCAATACAGTATTTACAAAGATGTTTACAATGTATGTGCATGTTTGAATTTTACTTTTAAATGTACTTCACTTAAAAATGTTTACATCCATTTCTATTTATTTAGTTGTATTTTTTATCTTTTTATTTAGATAGATATTTATAGTAAAGTTTATGTTTAAACTGTAAAATTTCAAGCCTAGAATCACATTTCTTGTTATACGGGTCTGATAAAAACATGCTAAGAAGAATAATTACAATTTTAAAAAATGTACATATATATATATATATATATATATATATATATATATATATATATATATATATATATATGCTGTATCTGTATCTTAACATTTTTACTGCACAATATCTGTATCGGGATCAGCCCCCAAAAATCCATATTGGTCGGACTCTTATTAGAAACGTGCCTTAGCTCAAATTCGTTGCTTGTGAATTATAATGACCTTTTCTACTTTACATTCCACTTTTCATGCAAACGTGCAAACAGAGGCGGAGTGAGAAGAATGTGAGGGTGAAAGGTTACTTGCTGTAATCCGACCAAGCCCCTGTGTGCGCTGCATGTCATGGTGTCACTTCTCTCTTTCACACTCTTTTATATGCCCACAATTTTTCTTTCCAAATATTGAATATATTAAGTGTGAGTTTTTTTCTGTAGATTTTACCTTTATATTCCCTGGTTGAAGAACATTCAATAGTTGCTTCCCATTACCAGAAAACCAGTTGATTTTATGCAGCTTGCACAAAGCATAATCTTGCTGCTCCAGTCCCTCCTGGTGTGGTTCACACAATCTCAATTACCCATCATGATCTTGCATGTGCTCTGTTGACAAACACAGCAAAACATTTTAATGAGGATTTCATAAGTCTTCTCATGCAATTCTTGTTATTCCTCAGCAGAAGTTAATAATTTATGTGAAAATGTTGAAATTCTTCTTCCTTTTGTCATGCTAGCTGATGAGGAAGATGGTCAAATGTCTATGTAATGAGTAGAGTAATGATGCTATTAAAAGAGAATTCCACTCCTTTTTTAGCATTACAGTCTCCGCCCTCAGAACGTACTGGGACCATAGCAAATTAATTCAAATGTTTGTCTGTAAAATACTGCCCAATTTTGTATATCTTTTATTTTGTTGCCTAGTGGTTCCCAACTGCAATCTCCAGTGCTTTAAACTTCTCCTGTTCTGTTTGTTCCCCTACTGGCTCATTTGTATTCACGTTGCATTCGAGGTCTAAATCTGTTCCTATTAGATGAATAGTGATTATAATTATCAACTGGGGTAGGAAACAAATACAGCATTTTGCTGTGAAAATTGTCTGTGCTTCTCCCGAGTGCAGTCATTTTCAGATCTGTTTGGTGTCAAGAAGTTTGAAAAGAATAATAAAGAGTTTTCCATACTCCAAAAACTTATAATCTTAGATATTAGGATAAGGCTATGTGGTGGGTTCATAGTCATTATAATATCGTAACATTATTTACATGGCCTGAAATTTTTAAGAACACGATCCATGACATCGTTAGAATTATCAGAGAAAACACATATACAACCAAATATATAGAAATTGAATAAAAATACATAATTTCTTTTTGTAAAATGTAAGGATAAATGCACATTTTTATGCATTTTTTATTCTCTACAATGAAAGATTTCACATCAGTCAACCGAAGGCTCGTATCGGCTGATATTATCGGCCAACCGATACACTGTTTGGGCTCTACTTTCTCCTTTGGCACAGTGTGTGTCGTTCCTCTTCAGCGTTGGATTCTTCCACAACTCCTCTTTCTCTCCGTTATCGTGTCCTCTGCACAATAAAACTTGCAGCTGTCCGTGACTCGTTCGTGATGACTGAGAGGAAGGATTTCATGAGTAATGACAGAGGGAGAGTGAACAGGTGGTGAGTAAAGGAAAGATTGACTCAATGTACTATGTCATGGACTGTCATGTTCAGGCTTGTTTTAACTCAAGTGCATCTTTTGTCATCCAACCCTTATTTTCCGTGACTATGTGCTATTGAATCACATGTTCACTGCACAGCAAACACGTCAGCATCCTGCAATGTATACACACTGCATGGTAACAACAAAGATGACACTTCTGGGTATTTGCAATGTCAGATTGTCATCAGTAAATTATTATGGCATTATCAAAAGTGAGTATGTGTAATATTGTTATCAGAAGGTTGGTTGTACACGGTATGTAGATCCCACTCTATTAAGTAAGAAGATTTAGGATTAAATATTTTGTTATGTTATTATATTAACATTGTTTCTGAAATGCAGTAAATGCCACTCTAGCGTAGTGGTATGTACATAACATCTTCTTGGAATCCATCTACATTGTAGATTCTGGGAGGCAGACTATTTGTAGAGCAGTAATATAACTGAAATCATTTTGATAAGATGTTTGTAGTATGTCTGTAGTATTTAGTTAGTTGTCTTTTTAAAGAGACTATAAGGACCCATGTGTTAAGTGTTTTCCAACATAAAGAATCCATGTTTACAGTTTAAGACTGAAAGAAATGTGCTGTAGTCATAAGTGTTTTACTCATGCTGAGACATGTCATATCAGACTCATTTTTAAAACCATGAATAGAAATGTTGGTGCCCACACAAAGAGATTTTGTCAAAAATTTAACCTAGCCATTTACCCCCCAACTCTTAAGAAGAAGTGGAAGTTGCTCTATGCTGTTTGAAACACGCTTTCACAAGTTTGTTGAGCCATTTCCACCAGAAGCGAGTCTGGAAGTAAGAAGAGTTCCATACATCATTGTGCTGAGGCATTACTGTGGGTAATGAAGTGTGAACTAGGAGCAGCACTTCGTTTTGTCATTAAGAGTGGGAGGGAGCTGTAGCACAAGGAGATGGTAGACAGTCTTCAGGCGATCACAGCCAAGTGCCTCAAATTACAGTTGGCAGTAAAACATTTTTTTAAAAATAACTGTTATTTTTAGGGGTGGGCGATCTGACGATTTTCCATTGTGATCAATCCTGAGGACATACATGATCTTGTTTTCAAGTGAATCGTAGAGAACGTGACATTTTATGACATTTACAATTCATCTGAATAACTATAAAAACAGACTCCCATGACTATTTGCTTTTCATTTCACTTGTAAGTCGAAGGCAAAATTATCTGACCCTGTGTCTGTGGTAGATTTCCTCAAGATGAATTTAGAGTTCGATGGGCTGTAAGTGATTCTAAACCAATACCCTTTTTGTAAAAATCTGTAAATCTGATTTGCCATACCTGAGGCTGCGGGTTCAAGGCCTGGTCAGTGCAATAAAATAACCAACAACAACAAGGAGAGGGACAAGCTTTCTCCAAAATGGATTACTGCCTCTTTAAGGATGGCCTAAATAAGTGACTCTTTACGTTAACAATTGTCTCATGGGTTTTTAGAAAGTGGCAACGCACCAGGATGTCACCCATTGGTTAGTGAGCTGCCGTCTTGAAGCCTTGAGTCTTGCATTATGGCCAGCACCATCTATGGCCAGTAATCATATTTGAAAGAGCAGGGCGTGGGCCTGACTGAGCGCCTATGTCCACCTGCAACCTAAACCTGTTGGATGGTACTTGCTGTCAGTCATGGTGTATCCACGCCAATGCATACTGCGGTTTATTGTTTATTATACTCCAAATGGGACCATAATTGGCAAAATGAACATTGTGCTGTTTTAAAGAAGATTTGAACCTAAAGATTCAGACCACGAACTCCTCAGGAAAATGTTTACTGACGTTATCAATCAAGTGAGAAGTGGAGTGTTCCTCTGCTGGTCATTCCAGAGAAAACAGGTTTCAGGCACTTTAGCATTGGCTTCACTTTCTGGACCCGGTGACTATGTCCATTTTTATATAGAGTCTTTGGTTTGCAGTTAATTTAATTTACTGATTTGATTTAATTTCTCTTCCCCTTTTAGACTTGTCATACCACAATTAATTACCTTTAGGTTTTCATGAAATTAACTTCTTTTTTTTCTTATCCATAGCCACATATATTGGTTTTGCAAATCATTTTGGGTGCATATCTATGAATGTAATGCACCAAATGCTGGCTGCCAATCAAAAAGCTGCATGCCAAAACAGACAAAAATAAAAGTAGAGGGAAGAAAAGGCGGATGAAATA
Organism: Scophthalmus maximus; assembly: GCF_022379125.1. NCBI lineage: Eukaryota > Metazoa > Chordata > Actinopteri > Pleuronectiformes > Scophthalmidae > Scophthalmus > Scophthalmus maximus. The sequence continues at coordinate 1,507,809 of NC_061535.1, forward strand.
AAGAAAAGACGCCAAATCAAACAAAAACAACACCAACAAAAAAGTGAAAATATCATGACGTGCATGAAGGTTGACGCTTCCAGTCGGCATCAGACGAAATCATCACATCTGTGTTGGATTGATGAGGAGACTGTTATGTTCCCTGCATCGATACATGAAACATAAATGTTGCATTACCATCGTATTTTTGACTTTTTTTTTTCACCGAATGAGGTTTGAACATTCTCTTAATTACCTCATTTTGTTGCACCCTCTTCTTCTGCAATGATTAAATGGCACATGATTGGGTTAATTTGCATTTTCTTTTGCCAATTTTCTCCAAATGCGCTAAATGTGGATGTAAATCTAGTTCATTTGAACATCTGCTTTGAGGTGTAAATACATCTGTAGTCCTTCTTAGTTGTATTATTCATTATGCCTTTTTAATATCTTATTATCCAAAGGTGTAAATGGGATATCTGTTTCCTGTTGTATAAGTGACTGACAGTAATTTCTGTTTTAGCTTTGTTCATTTGTTCTTTGATGAATCTTGTCATAGAAAATGAGTAGTTAACTTTCATAAATGCATTATTTATTACATGACTGCATCGTAGGATTGTCAGGGTTGAGCAGGGAGCAGGACCCAAATGCAGATGTGGGGAAAAAAGGATATTTAATACTAAAACAAAAACAGAATCAAACCAAGGGTGTCCACGAGATGTAGCAGAAAAAACAGGTAATCCTGGTAGGTACAATACAACAAATGCATACTAGAGCTCACACTTTCCTTTGTCAACTAGTGAATCAAACTGACAGAGCATACTGATGGAAAATCACCCACCTCTTTTTTGCTGTAAACTGCATTACTTTTTCATGTACCTTATTTACTGTAGCAGCCAGCCTTTTCCTGTAAATTCAGTAAAAGAACAACACGGTATAACCTGCAGGCTGAGGCGAGCTTCCTGATGGAAACATTCACAGGCTTGCACTTGTTTCTAAGCCGGCGCGCATGATTTTACGGCATGATTTATTGTCCGCACAGACAACACTGCCCCAGGACATCCTTGAACAGTGCACTACATTAACAAAGCGAAGCCTCTGTTTGAAGCAGCTGCTTAAGTAGTCGTCAGATTGGATTCAGGGATCAGTGACAAGAGGGGGGAGTTATATTTGGTCATGTGTATTTTGATAGATGAATGCAATAGACCATTTTTGTAATGATGATATCATATAAGGGTCTCTCTGATATTGCCGAATATTTAACACACAAGCTTCTACCAAGGATTAGAATTTACAAGTCCTGTTAACAAAATTGCTTTAAGTGTTAAATAAAAAATTAAATAAAATGCAGGTTAGACTGCAGGTTTGCCACTGGATAATAACCTCGAATTTCAGGTGCTTTGAATCAATGAGATACTATATTCTTGTTAATTTATAAATAAAAAATACATATATACATACAGTATATTTCCGTTATGGAGTTGCCTGTAGTAAAGTGTACCGGAAGGATATATTCGCTTGCAATTTGGTGCAGCTCGATTGAATTTAAGGGAACTGTTGGTGGAGGTATACGCTCTGCTGAATGTCATTCTGGTTTTGCTACTTAAATAGTCTGCCTCCTTAAAAGCCAAGTGCAATTCAAAGCATGTGCTTATAGGTTTTGGAGTCAGGCCTCACACCTGGCAGCTTGCAAGGGCATTGTGGGTCACGACCCGCCACGGACTATCCAGCCTACATGTAATCAATTATGGATATTAGCTGTTTCTTCAGAACAGCTGCAGCTGAGTCATCGGAGGAGAGGACTCTGCTGCTCACAAAACACGGCAGCGGGTGAATGACAATCAGGCCCTCTTTAGCGGTTGCTGTCTCATCGATTGGTGCTAAAAAGGAAAACGTCAATCCATAAATCATGTTTGACAACTGGACCAAAAACTGTACGTGAAGTTGTGCATCCTTGATAATTTCATATCATACGTTATCCCCACCCGTGCAGGCGTCCTCCATTCGAACACCGTCTGACTCTTTTTCAGATATTTCTGGACAGCTGTTTAGATTCAAAGGTAATGATGCACAAAAGATTCATACAATTGGTATAGCAGACAGAGATTCTGCTTGTAGCAAACCAAATGATTTGGATTCCGCAGGCTGTGTTTATGAACTAAATGGATTCTGTTATGATGTACATGTGTCGACCTGAAGTCGCTGCTCTTGCCCTGAGCGGGAAACCTCAGAGTGCTGCTCAGCTGCCCGTCATACTAAGCATGTCTCAGAGAAAAGTGCATCAGAAGAATTTCCCCTGGTTAACCTGTGCACTTAACCCATCTTTTCGTTCCTTTTGTTACAGAAACATGTTTCTTTTTTTCTTTTCTTTTTTTCAGCCACTTTTCTGAGAAAATAACATGTTTTCCTTCCTTAACCTGGCAAGGAAGTAGTGTAGCGTAGCCAGACTAATACTCAAATGCGTAAGAGTCTGGGATCTTTTGGTTCATTTTTTTGGTTTCCAAGAAGCCTTACCAACGGACTCAGAGCAAACTGGCTCCGGACACAATTGGATAGACCTACATCCAGTGAGAGCAACGAATCATGTCATGTCAACAGATAAGAGCAGAGAGGAGATGCCTGTGATGATGATTCGTATCATATATACATATATAAATACAAGGAATCCCATACCAATCATATTCCTCGATGATGAACATGACTTTGCAGTGTGATTTGCTCATACAAGAAATACATTGATTAATTTTCATTTTTAATCTTGTTGCCTTTTAGATCGAGTTTGTGAAGTTTATGTCATAATGAACAGTCATTTTCCCTCTGCTTATACATCCCTAACCACCCGCCAAGAATCTGTTGAACTCATGGTCTGCACCGTTTTTCTGCAGGGTCCGGAATTTATTAGTCCCTTCAGCAGTGATAATTACAATTAGCAATTTAGTTGAAAGAAACAAACCGCAGAGGCCGAGGGGAGTTTATTAATATATTGTTTGTGGCTCAACACAGGGGAGGACATTTGTTTTTATCAAGCCACTTGGCTAAATGCATGTGTAACTCATGTTAATATGTTTTAACTGTTAGATGTATGAATTGGCAAAAAAACCCCAATAATAATACTAATCAAATATTATTGCCAAATAAATTTTTTCCATGAAAAAATAGTTCAGGATTTTTTTCAAACCAAACACTGAGATTATTCTGAAAACAAACAAACATGGCTTTTCATTATGTCTCGTCACTTGATGTAATGGATTTTATGTGCTGTGTCTGAGAGTGAACTTTTCTATGTGAATGAGTTTTACTGCACATTTTTCGTCAGCTGGAGTCAAATGCGAGTTCACTGTTTGATAGGGGGGAAAAAAAGCTGTTAATATGAGTTAGTGAGCTCTGTGTTCATTTTGGTCTGGTGTAAGTGTAAAAGGGTGCTGTGATTTTACACCTCACCTGTGAGTGTTTTCTGAGCGCGGTGGCGGTGAAAATTGAAGAGGGAAGTAAATTGCTGGTCGGAAAAAAATTAGTTTGTGCAGCTGTGATTATCCAAAAATGTTCATGTATTATATCACCGATGATTATTAATGATTATTAACTGTTATATTATTAATGCTGTATTTCCAGCCCTTTGAACAAAGCACTTTCAGACTTTCAGCAGTCCATGTGCACATTTACAGATTTATTTACACGTTTACAGATCTATACACGCATTTGCAGATCCGTTTACAGACACAAAAATCTGATTATGCACACACGGATTGAGATACAGTTACAGAAATCTCCACACCTGAAGATTTCTGCACGCATTTGCAGATTCTTTTACACACACACTTTTTAAGGGCCTGCTGGATATGTTTGGACTTGGAATCGACATGTTGTGGAGTGAATTTTCTTCCGCTGCACTTGTGGCGGGCTAAGCCAAGTGGAGAGACGATCCTGAACAATCTGAACTGTTGCTTTCATCTCTTTTATTTATATATATATATAAGAGTCTGTAGTATATTTCTCTCCTTTCAGTGGACTGGCAAAGGAAGACTCATTTCATGCATTAAAGTCATTAATTTCTCAAGACATTGTTTGTTTAAGCGGAAGTTATTTGTATCGATCTTTTGTTTATTATTGATATTTGGGATTTGATAAACGTATAATAAATATTTTATTGTTTGTATTTTGATATTTCTCAGATTGATAGGTGTGTTGTTAATGCACAAAAAGGGGCTATCGTATGACTGAATCATTTTGTGAGTTAACCGAGCTATACAGAGTTTACTGTTATGTGATATGTTTTTTTTCAATATCTACTGTGAACATTTAAACATTTTCTGCTTCAACATTTTCTTAAACTTACCTGTCTCCTTTATTCTTGCTACTCACAGCTTATAGTTCATACCAATTTCTCCGGTCCGCGAACCTAAAACCTCAGATGTGCTGGTCCATGTGTTTGCTGATCTATAGATATAGAGATATGTGTCTGTACCACTCAGTGTCTGCCAAAGTAAGCTGGAGTTGAGGCTGGTTTGCACGTGTATTCTCTGCATTACAGTGTATAAATATTTAAAGGCTCAGTTATTTTAATCAGCAATCGTTTTGGATGATTCAGCTACCAACCAGCCATCATTTACAAAGCAAACCTTACCAGGGAAGATAGATTTCATATGGAATTGTCTTTTCTGTTGCCAACACAGAAAACTTGTTTGCTTTATTTTGCAGCAACAGGTGAAATACTTCTGGAATAGAAAGGAGTTTTCAAACCATATAATAGTATTAAGGAAAAACAACAACTTAGAAAAGTCTAAGGTTTAAGATTTTTGCATTGGATTGGACAGCTCAGATCTTTAATGGAGCTCCCTATATAAAATCTAACCCACACACACTGACCCCACATGATTATAATCACTGATTGTTAGTATAGAGCACACTGTCGGATAATAGTGAAAACCAGGAAATGAACGGTAGAAGGTCATAGATCAGCGGTTTCAGTGCATCATATATTCAGTATTTCAACACGGGACGCACGAGAGCTTGCGGTCGCATTCGATTTTTTATTCTCCAAAAGTTTGCTGTGTTTCAGATACTTTTTTGTGTTTGGCCAGCCCCAAACTCAAATGCACAAGTCAGGGTAAACTGCAACAGCTGACACAGCAGCCATGCAGCTTGAGTGGTACACAACAGGAAATCAATCTGATATAGAGAAAAGCAAATAACTTGTGTCAGTGTAGGAAAGAATAGACTGTCTAAATGTGACTGGGTGAAAAGTGTCCATATGGCTGTATAATTACACCGGCTCAAATTAATGGTCTTATGGGTTTATTTTCAATACTGTTGCATGCAAAATTTGTGAATTATTTTTGATACATGGAAAAACAACAAAATATTATCATACTGCCGGAGTGGAAAGTTTCTGTGTATTAAAGAGATTTGTGTTTTGTGCTGATATTTAATGATATTACTGTACTGTGATGTGACACATTAATGATGGGTTTGATATCAAATTTCTTGCCATATTTATAAAATTCAGCATTTCATGGGTTGAACATTGCTCATAACGCCACCCAGAGTTTAAAACCGTCTTGGACCTTGCAGGGCCAATGCTGACATAGAGTCGACCGTACGTACCAGTCGCCTCAGTGTCATAGGATTTATATTAAAAGTTAATACACACTTATTCAATTGTGGGCAGGTTAATTATCAGACTGGGGGAATGGTATTAATAGACAAACTGTGGTCTGGTCCTAATCCAAAAGTGTAGCATGACCACTGGTGGCTGTTGCTCAGCAGGTAGAGGCAGTTGTCCACTACTCCGAAGATCGGCGGTTCAATCCCTGCTTCTTCCAGTCCACATGCCGACGTGGTGTGTGTTAAAGGGTTAATGTTTCTTGTGCATTGAAGTGCTTTGAGTGGTCAATAAGACTTGAAAAGTGCAATATAAATACAGTCCATTTACCTTTGGCACCTCCCTCCAACACATGTATTCTAAGGGAGACCACACGCCCACACACACACACACACACACACATGGGTAATTATCGGTTGGGATGACAGTGTGTCGCTCCTGATTGTCGGACATTTTATGTATGAGCTACCAAAATATTCATGGTAATTACATAGCTCTACAACCTATTAGAAGACTCACTAATATTAGCCGTCTAACTGATGTTCTGTTACAACTCTGCCCCGGCCCTCTCTTGCACTTGTCATTGCCTCAGCTCAGAGAGCTCTGGCTCTGGGCATAACTGTGGCTGGCACAACTGATTCGGTGAAGGACCCCCGTGGTCCTACACCACGTTGCTGCCCACTTCTGGGGGTCCACTTCCAAAGCAAATGCCTTGCCATTCTGTGTTGCTCTCATATTTTATGACCGGAGTATGTCGTCAGTGTCAGTCTCACGTCCGGCCCCGCCCCGCCTCAGCCACCATGCCAGTTTCGTGCATATTTTTTTTTATGCAGTGGGTGGAGTGACACTCAGAGCTGGGAGTGAAGTTACACTTTAACTGTGTGTGTGTCTAACTCAAATTCCATTGAAGGACAAACTCATCGCATCCTCCCTTTTCAATCACGCACAACAAAACAAGACAGGAGAGGAGAGGAGAGGAGAAAAAAACAAAAGGTTCTTCTCCTGGTTGCATCTGTAATTATAATCAAAGACGACCGAGGTGTGAACACATCGTGTCCTTGTGCACGGGGTTAGCCTCCCAATCCAGACACGACAATCAGTGCACAAAACAGCTTGATTTCCTGGGTGACCGACAGATGTACTTCAAATGAATAACCTTAGCCTAGCACTGCCCCCCCCTCCCATATACCTTATCATATCACATGTTGTCTCGTCGCCAAGTGCTTGCACTACATTTGTCTGAATTCATTTTGATCCTACGCAGTTGTTTCAACGTCTTATTGAGGGTTATCAACACAATGCTTAATCTTTGCCAAGACAACGCATTCATGGTGTCAGAATTGACAAAGACCCACTGTAATGTTTGCAGTTGTGTGCTGTAGATATGATGTCTCACTGTGTTGTTAATTAATTATCTTGCCTCCATATCTATTTCTAGCCTTCTTTCATGTTAATGAATCAAGGTGGGTCCCAGGCACCTACAACCAATCCTATGAAATATTGAATGGGGTATTTATACTTTGTATGGTGAATTTATATTCCCTTTTGAAAACTTACAGTAGTACAGAACAGTTGCTTATTCATGTTGAGAATGTGCCTTTCTTTTCCCCCTTTACATCCAGAGAAGACAGACGAAAAACACAAACGAAAAAGACATAAAAGCAACATTTAGATGTTTTAATGACGTGTTTTACATTTAAGAGGCTATATAGTTGTTGTTGGTTTTAGTTTACTGATGCCAACTGGGACTAGATGCATGATTCCTGACAGGAGCATGAGAAAGTAATGATGTCTTCTTCCTCTGCGAGTTGTTTATGTCTCCAAGGGGCTAATTACAATAGTGGAAGTGTGAGGCTGTCAATTGAAGCAAGGACTCACCACTGTACTCAAGTCTCGGCTTCTCTTTAAAGGAAGGCGTCCACACTCAAATATTGTATAGCTGAGATCGAATATATATATCGTAGCAGTTTTCATTTGTTAGAAGCACTGAATATTCACCTTTTCTTTCACATCAAAGCAGATTTAGCGTAAACCTTTATTCTAGTGAACATTGGCAATGAATGATAGATTTTCTTCGCAGCCAAAGGAGGGATAATGAAGTCCTTTACTGTAAGTGTATTAACACGCGGACAGGTAATATCAATGTGTGAACAAAATTTGGCATCCTGTGATAACCAGCTCAAGGCCAGATGCTGTCGGAACAGACAGTGCATCATACTCTTGTTCCATCTGGCATAAAGAGGAACCAATCTCCAAATAAGCTTCACTTGAGGGGTGCGCTCCCTCGGTGCTTAGCATATCCCCTGCTGTCAACATTTGAGCTATTCCACTGACTGACTCCAAACATTCCATTTTCGCAGGGTTGTCTCCAAACGTCGCCCCCTGACATCTGTACAAAGAAAGCCATCTCCACCAATCAGGTGGCGCAGGTTGGAGAGATAAATTGCATTCTTTTGGAGAAAAGAGAGAGTGAAATCTAATATCTACAGCATCCGTAAATTGCACAGCCCTGATAGCCTTGCACACAGCTCTATTGCCTCTGCCCCTGTGGGAAAGCAGACCATTTTTCTTGTTGGCCACAGAGTAAGAGCAGAGCAGGAGCCGGCAGAGGCCAGATTGGCAATATTTATCTTGGTCTGAAGAGGGACTGAACACAAACATTCAGGGTAATTTCAACCTCTGGAAAGACTTCTGGGGAGGTGTGAGAGGATTGTATCAATATCAAAGTGAAATAAGGCATTTCATTACCTTTCGTCTGGCTTGCTCTTTCCAATTGGACGCGTTTAAAAAAAAAAAAGAATGAGGAGAGGAAGGAAAACAAAATTGTAATGTTGCAACACACTTATTATGAGATGATGTATAGGTTACATTTCTATAAACTCCACAGCATATGGCTGCAGTAGATCATAGAATGTCTCAGCAGAGTAATGCCTCTTTTTGTCACAGTGAGCAAAATACAATATGCACTTGCACATATACTAATGATGTTTTTGAGAAGGAGGCCTGTTGGGAAATGTTTACCATTCCCCAGTTGCCAATCAATGAAAAAACTCAGAGCCTATTAGCCTCCTTGAACTATTTAACACCATGTGGCCCCTATTACTCAGACCAGTCGATGATGTTTGTCACTTTAATGCGATTAGCACCATTTTCTATTAAGCCTATCGCAGATCTCAATCTGTGGCTCTAGGGGTCAGTGGTGGGCACCTTCCTTGCTGTGGCTTCTATGGGGTCAATGTCTAGTTTAGCAATAATTGTCTCTAAAATGACAAAATTTTGTTCCATTATTGGCTTTCTTGTTAAACTTTTTTTTGTTTTACCTCCTCTTCATTGGTTGTCTACATTCTCTTTTTCAATCCCACTTACCCCATGTCATGTTTTGGAAATATTTGTCTGATTACATCCATGTTACTGACACTGTGGTTAAGTTTTGTTGTAGCTAAAACTGAATTTACTGTACATATCTTTTCATCCCTTTAGGGCAGCGTGACACACACACACACACACACACACACACACACACACACACACACACACACAAATACACACACTGACTCATTAAACAAAAATACTAGATCTCGACTGATATGGATTTTTGGGGGCCGATGCATAAACCAATATTATGGAATAGAGTTTTTCGATACTGATCTATTGGCCAATTATATTTATTTAAATATAATTGGCCAATAGATCAGTTTATAATATTGACTATAATAATGTAAACATAAGTGCACATCTTTTCCGCAGAGTTTATTCTGTAAAATATATTATATTGGCAAACATACACCATGAAAAGCCCATATCAGCCAATTTGATCGGCCAACCGATAAGTTGGTCTGGCTTTGAGCAATATTATTGATTTAGAGTTATGGCTGCTTAACGAATGTATGTCCAATATTTCCTCCAACTCCTGAGAAACACATCAGACTTTTTAGCTTCCGGATATCCACTAGCTTGTTGCTAACCTCATTTTTCTTTTGTTTGATGCTGGGCAGGTAGCGTGTAGTGGGTCGAATGCCAAAGCATGATCCAAGATGAGCTGTAAGGCTTCGTATGGCTGAGGGGAAACTGGGAGTTTGACCCTTTGGTATCATCAAAATGTTAATAATGCAGCTTTAAATATAAAAAAAATGCCCAATTCTTTAATGACGTGAACCCCTGACCACCACACCCAGGCTGTGCACCAAAATGTCAGACTTAGTTCCCAGCACACTGTTTGAGTGCTTCCTTATTTAGTAGAGGGATGATTGCTCGGAATAGCTCCGGAGTGACACCAATGGAATCGCAGAGGGCAGAGGCAGGTGGTGTTCACCTGCAGGAATTACATCTGGCCTGCCGTTATAAATTTTTTCATCAACTTGCAAAACATCTTCATCTGTGACTTCACGCATCTAAGAAAAAGCTGCACACATGTGAGAAGCAGTTGATGATAAATAATGATGGATGTGATTGTTCCCCGTTTTGCGTTCTAAATTTGAGACGGGTATTGTCTCACCTGTACTCGTCCGGTTGTCCAGAAATCTTTTTTTCTGTTATGGGGACAGTTTTGTTACACTCAACTGTAATTTACCAGTGTGATTGAGTTTGAATACAAAGGTATTGATGACTCCCTTAGCTTGAGCAGCCGGGTGTAGAGGAGGGTGATTTCAGACGCCACCCCTGCTGTTCTCCTGCAGACAGGAGACAGAAGATCATTAGGTTGAGTCGCGATGAAGCGGACAATTCAATTGACTGGCAGGTCAACCAAAGAAGCTGATCCTGCCCCCCCTTTATTATAATCATATTCTCTTAGAGCCAATGGGGAATTGGGGGATAAGCTTTATGACAGAAAATTTTATTGAAAAGTGTGAGGAAGTTGATTGCAGGAAGATATCAATTAGCGCATCCTGCTTGTGAAACTGCGCGTGCGGTGAAATGCTCACTTTGTGGATTTGTGATGAGATGTGGAGAGATACTGTCAGTAAGCAGTGATTTATGCATGGACCAGGATTCAATGCAAGCAGTTATATGCACTAATTAATTGCCACTTCTGTAAGTGTTGAACAATTTAAAGGCTGACACAGTCTGAATTAATATTTGACACTTCAAAATGTTTTAAATTTCAGTTATCTTTTAATACAGAAATAAGTAATTTGATTTCACTGAATGGATGTGAGAATTTGTAATTGTGAGTAATGTACTATGTGCTGCCAGTCATACCCACAACATATTTTTTGAAGTTTAGATAATATGTTCTGTTGCATTTTTCAGTTTCCCACACCAAATCTATCCGTGCACCATTTGTGCTATCCTTACTTGTTACCACATTATAGATAACACTCATTTTCTTTTTGCCTTCCAGCCGTTGGAACCAAAATGCTATTAAATACTTTCTCCCTTCCCATTCTTCTTCTTCTGCTCAGTCGGGCCCATAGGCCGAGATATACGCTTGTCACATTACTCTGAAAAACCCATTCATATTCTGCCCACAAACTGTTCTTTGTACTGTATGCTAATGAAAATGTACTACACGCCTTCTGCATAGACTGTTTTAACCAGGGAAAGTCAGGCAACAGTTGTTCAGAATGAAATTCCTCTTTGTATATATTCTAGACGTTAAGGCAAAGGAATAGACCTGAATGTAAATGTACAGCTAATACAGGTAAACAAATAGCTTTTCTCTGGGGAAACGGTTGCAGGGTAGAGGCCAGTGAGTGTTCAACTCCTGAAATATCTAAAGAAATACGTTTGCCTGACAGACAGGACGCACTGCATCCTTGTATTCTAGACAAACCATACAATTTCCTCTTGTGATTTCCCTCATTTTTCACGCTTCTCTCCAGCATGTGTTTTGCCAGACAACAATTTCTCTCATACATGAGTCCATGTATTATAGGAAAAGACACATGACATGGGGTGTTCGCGGCATGTGCAGCATTACGAGCGTGTAATGATCTGAAGTGACTGTTTGTTGGGAAGAAGAAGGGGAAATGGGAAAAATAATTTGACAGGCGCTCATTGTTGCAGTACTTCACTCATTATAATTGGCTCTGTATTTTTGTGCCTGTAATGGTTTGAGATTATTTTTCTCTGCAGAGTTTGGGATGTACTGCCAGGGCTCCAGACTAACTTTTTACATTGGTTGCACTGGTGCGCCGAACCTTTTCATTTAGGTTTTCATAAAACACCTATTATATCTTTTCTTGACAGTTCCCATATACATTAGTAATTTCTTAACACATTATGTAAATGACTGTTAACAGGAATAAAGGTGCTTTTTCATGAGGATGATTTAGACGAACATGGAAAATGTTCTATGGCTATATTATAAGCAGTATTACATTTTACTATCATTTCTGCCTCAAAGCAGTGAGGAGTAGAATGGACAAACGTTTTGTTTCTGGTTCTAGTCAGTACATCGTTAAACACTGAACAGCACTATTTTGAACAAATAACTAATTAATGATGTTGTTTGTTGAGTGATGGGACTAACATAAAGCCCGTCAAAGGAAAAAGTAAAGCAACTCAATATATGCAGACAGAATATTACTTACAGCACTTGTAAAGGATTGTAGGTCTTTCACAGTGAGGTGGCACTCATCCAACTTCAGTCATCCTCCCACTAGCTGCAGCTCTTGTCTCTGACTGGGACCAGCAGAAGTAGATTGTACTTTCACTTTCACTTCTGACAATCCCATCTAACATTGGGCGAGAGGTGGGGTTCACCCTGGACAGGTCGTCAGCCTATCGCAGGGCCAAATACAGAGACAAACAACCATTCACTCTCACATTCACACCTACGGTCAATTTAGAGTCTTCAATTTACCTAACCCCATTCTGCATGTCTTTGGACTGTGGGAGGAAGCCGGAGAACCCGGAGAGAACGCACACATACACGGGGAGGTCATGCAAACTGTACACAGAAAGGCCCTGGTTGGTTTGAACCGGGATTTGAACACTGTGAGGCGAAAGTGCTAACCAGTACACCACCGTGCAGCCGTTTTGATTGTATACATGTATATATATGTATACTTATATGTATATGTATACCTATTTGTATATATATGTGTGTATTTGTTTAAAGCACTAGAACTTAAATTTCACTCCTCAATCTCACGTTTCACATTATCCACATGCTCTTGAACTATACAAATCAGTGCCGTGAAAAATAGATCTTTCTGTCACCAAAAGTTAACGCATACAGTAACCTGACTGCTTTCAACCAATTTCCGTATCCTTTAACATAATTGAAACAGTGTTATCAGCACTATTTTACACTTAAGTGCTCTCAGACAGGCAGCCACACTCTGCAATCCAAGGAAAAGTGCTAAAGCAATTTACAGATAGAGCCAAAACTTTGGAGAGAGCAAGGCAAGTCTTTGTAATTTTCAATTACACCTTTTTGCTGATGTGTCTTATCACGGTGTGGTCGACATTATGCCTTCAGTGTCTTTGGGAATCGATTGTTGGAGTGTCTCCTGGCCCTGTAGGATTGGATAGTCCCACACTCGGGGAGGCAGGATGCAAGTAGTTCTATAGTGAAGCAGTTAATGAGATTTTGGTTCAGAATTGATCTGTGTGCTGGAAAAAGAAGAAGACATAAAAAACAGAACTCTCTATTCTAATACGGAACTGCTGATTAGCTCCCAAAATTTTTTATATCAAAATACTGTATTTGAAATGTATGCGGACCAACGAGGCCTATTTGACAAAGCCTTTGACAAAAGCCAGGTCCAGAGGCTTTCAGTTTAAACATGGGACTGCTCATATTTACAACACTGAACTCTCCAAAATCACAAAGTAATATCACAAGTGACTTTTTCTTCAGCTTGCTGTAGGATGTAGCCCTGTTTTTTTTTTTTACTGACCTGATTCTATTACCCTTCTCTTCCCTACAAACTGCTCTGCTGTCAGTAAGCTACTATGCTGACAATAAGCCGTGCCACTGGTTGGAATGCTGAGCAGACAGAGGAGCATAGGTAATGCATTTTTGATGCCCACAATGGCTTACCATTTCCTCACTCAGGGAGTAGTCTGACTATGCTTGGAGGAACCCTGTGAGTTTCCAGGTCTGGCTTCTGAATAAGTGTTAAATGTCCCATTAAAATGGATGTCCAAATCAGCAGGGAGAGGCAGAATCTCCTGTGAGCTGCTGATCTCTCGCTTCGACCCCACTTATCGGCACTATCTCAGAAGGAAGTTCTCCAAAGGTAGCACAGTTTGAAGTCCTAGTGGCCTGCCCTTGAAGGCTCATTCATACATACTGTACACATATACATATACACAGACCTCCCCATAAACCCCAGTCTGTTCTGATTGGTGGAGATTCTCAGATTGCAGGCGGGGTCACCCCAAAAGAGTCCAACTGTGACATCAGAGTGGGAGAGAAATCTGAACCAGTGGTTCAGAGCTAGACTATAAGGTTTAGCCAGCCCACAAACTGTGAAAAAAGACCACCCTTTAATTTTTTTGTGGCAGGCATGCCAGATACCCAAATTTATGTGCAACACTGAAAAAGTTATTTTTCCATAATATGTCACCTTTAACAAAACCTTTTTCTTTACTGAGCAGCATCCTCTTCATACTCGCACTCTTTTACATAATCGCAGACCAAAAGGTGATCCAGGTAGCTAATAGTAATACAGTTATATAATATTTTCCCCCCACCTACAGATGTGTCCATATGCAGCCTGCGACTATCGCCTTCAATAGCAGCCACCTCAGATCCTCGGGGGCGGGTCCCTGTCACTCAGGCATTGAGCAGACATTATTGAGGAAGGTAATTGGCAGAGAGCTTCATCTCTGGAGGTTTCCCTGGGCTTCAGCGCAGCAATCTGTTAGAGGACTGTGGGACATTAATCTCTGTGGGGGATAAGCGAAAGGAGAAATGTGCCTGTGTCGGTACAGACCCTTACCTTTTCTTCTTCCCCCCTGACAGAAAAATCCTAACCTAATCAAACTGCCCACTCTAATCTTCACCTAGCATCTTTGTGGACACGGCAGCTCCATGGTCTGTCCTTCCTAGTGGATTCAAATATTGTAAATATGTTAGCTGGATAAGGACGCAGGAATGCAAGTTTTAGTTAGACTGATTTCGATTTTGTCAAACATACATTTTGAAATAATGTGCCTTTCATATAACATGGTTTCATCCTTGGTTGTGGATGTTAAGGTTGCTCTCATGCAGCAGATTAGAGTTCACATCATTGTAATGGACTATTACAGTGATGTTCACCTTTTCCTAAAGCATGACCACAGTCTTTTCTTAAACTCATCCAGGTGTTTTAGTTGACTAACCCTAAATATTAAGAGTAACTGCATCTCCAGTATAAACGGGCTTTCCTTCACAGTTAGTGGTCACTGCATTGCTTTTCACACTCCCTGTGCAGCAGTGATGTAGTGTGTCACTATAGTACTAAAGGTTGGGTGCATTTGCTACTATGGTCAGGAGGTAGAGACGGTCATCCACTAACCAAAAGGTCAGTAGTTAGATTGAGCAAGACCATTTTGGCAAGACAAACCTAAATTGTCAGAAAATGCGCGTTGAATAGCAGCTCTCTATGAATGTGTGTGTGACTGTTACTTGTACAGTAAAATCGATTTTAGTGGTCGATACGACTAGAAAAGTGCTATGTCAACAGTCCATTTACCATTTACCTTACCACAGCCAGCTGTGACTGCGGGTTGTTTCAGCCAGCAGAGGCCAGGGCAGCTATGCTTTCCACTCCTTCGGAAATCTATTGTAAAGTTACTTTGTCCTCACAATGTTTCCCCAGATTTTCATGTCTGGCGATTGGGCTGCGCTCCTGCTTTTTAAAGGAAGTAGACTGTCACATCAAGGTGAATCTTCCTACTGTGCATGAAAACACCACAAAACAACAACGATTTTTGTGTACGCAAACATTGCAGTGTGTAGCATCTAATTCTTTCAACTAAATAGATTAAAGCCAAAACATCATTATGGAGCTCGCACATTATTATAAAATATGTAAGAGTAGATAAAACAAAGCTGAGCAGCAATGTAACACAGTTAGAAGAAAAAAGACCATATACTATACACTTGTTTATCTCTTTTCATGCTTTATTGGTCCTTATATCTGTACAGTACAAATCACACATTATTCTTACTAGATACTTGGATTTTCCAAATGATTTAGCTTTTTGTTGACACCTAGTTGTTGGAGCACAAATGCAATAAAAAATAATTATTGCAACTAATGTGAAAAATACATAAATGTATTTTACTAATGCCGAGCATAAGGAATAATCGGATAAGTGCCTTATTTTACCTGCAAAAGATGTAAAAACACTGAGAACAACAACAAAAGAATAAATCCCTGCCCTCCGCATCTAATCACATATGTCACACTGATTCTCACTAGCTCAGCCCTGGGAAGATTCTACAGGGACATTGTTTTGCAAGTCAATAGGATAGTAATTGTGTGTGGTAAGTAGGTATGATCTTAGCAGAGGTCAGGGTAGGGAAATCATTCTGTGGCTTTTTGACTCTATGTGTTGCTCAGGGGGGACGAACGCCACAGAATGCAAAGTGGCCTCTTTTTGCAAACTGATGGGAGGAAGATTGTAGCAGATGCCTGATCCCTCCCTGTGAGGTTACTTCTAATTTTTTTTATTCCCTTATCTCCCACTGGGTGCTTTTAGAGCAAAGGAAATTGTTCAAGAAAATGCTCACTCAACATTTCTCCGTCTATACCACCTTTTTTCCCCTCACTTTTTCCTCTTTTTAAAGGAGCAAATTACTGATTTGTTCCTGAAATAGCAGTAGGGTTGTTCGCCCAGGATTTAATCAGGCCGGCGATCTCAGTCCGTCTTGTGCTTTGGACACAAATGACTGTGAAGTACAAAGATAACCCTCTGGGCTTTGAGATGATCTCCTAGATCAAAAACGGACGGCAGACATTTTTGATAAACAAAGTTCAGATGTGCGAACTTCAAAATGCCTGACCCAAATCAAACGGCTAGAGCTGATTGGAAAAGTTTGTGTGAATGTGGAATAATTGCCATTTCCACTGGCTTTATATAAAGATTGTTGGAACAGATTACTTCCGCCAGAGAACATTATTTCTTTAGAAAATATTTTACAGAGGGGCAAGAGTATACTAAGTGTTTAACATATGAATGTAGCAGTTCTATCTCAGCATTCAGAATCTGTCTTTGACTTTTTAAGAGTGACCCTTATATGCAGCCCATGAGGGGATGATGAGTAGGTTCACATTTTGCCCCGGGCCTATTGATGAATACAGATGTGGTTTGTCTGACAGCGATGATGGATATTCTGACAGGTCCCATTCCTGCTGCCTTTGCTGATGAATTTTCAATCAAGGAGAAAAAAATAAATAAGAAAACTCAGTATGCTGAGTATATATATATAAATTTATTTATTTTCTGGGGTTTTAGAGTCAGTTGGTACGTCTATTCAAGTTTGTCCTTGTGAATTAATGGGATATGTGGTCCAAAGTGATGGCGGAGAAAGAAGTGGAAAAAACAATAAGCCTGGGCGAAGTGAATCATCTAAAAGGCAGCTGCCATGCTGTTTGCCTTTTAATATTAGATCATGCTGTCAATACGGGCATATTCTAATGAAAACAAGTTTAAAAATATGATGCGCCATTCTTTACTCTGTGGACCACGGTATGAGTCAGATGTAGAGCCACAGCACGCAGTACGAAAGTGTCTGCTTTTAGTATTCGAGTCAAAGCCATCAATTCCCTGCAACAGTAAGCCAAAGTCCTTTCAGTCATGCCGCTGCTTTTATTACGATAAAAACCCTTGTCTTTCAGAGCACAGCATGTTGACGTCTTGTTTGTAAAGGAAGACATTGCATTTGACCTTGAGCCTTGTGTGTGCCTAATTGTTGTTCCAGCAAAACAATTTGAAAAGCACTAAGGGCACCGAGAAAGCAGCATCCATCAATGGCAGAATTGGCAACTGGGTAACGGCTGTGTATACATGGTGGACAAAGAAAAAACACACAGTTTGGAGGCTCTGGAGATACACGGAACACGGAGTCTTTGAGGAAAGGAGTCTAAATTCTGGCAATATTTTCCAAGGCAACTAGGTCAGCTGGTTGGTCGGACAATCCCCAGTGTTACTTTCATAAGGAGAAAAGCTCTACCTCAGTAGCCTGGATTAATCCATTATTTTTGGCTGCGGGAGGGAGTAGTTTAAAAACACACCTGTTTTGAACAGCTTTATTGAACTGGCAAGACCTAATGGAGACTGCACGGCATTGTTCACTGAACGTTTCCCTGGGAGTCTGCCTGAAACTAATTGACGCCATTACCAGGAAATCAAACCATGCAACCAACCAAAAAGTTGAGCGTAAACTTTGCAAACAGCACTGTACGCATCAAAGAACAACAGCTAACATGGCATGTCATCTAAAAGCGGTGGCGTCAGTGTCTGTTTTAGGATGATCTGTCAACTCTCGCCTTCAACACGTCTGGTGTGAACATATTGGAATTTGCAGAGTGACAATGTGGCTGATTTAGTTAACCCCGCCTCTACTTTTATGCTAGTCCCACCACGAGGTTCACCTTAAGTCAGTGAAAGAAACTATGGCATGGATCGCCATGAAGAACTGAAATAAAGGTTGTTAACCCAGAATCCAATTGATTTTATTAAGGAAATAATAAATTAGAAAAGCTGTTTGTGTTTTTTCTCTGGGTGAGTTTGAGATGTGATATTTAAAAGTTACACTGTAAGTTCAGCCCCCGAGGACGAAGCAGAGTGAAAGTACAAACTTTAAGGTAAATGCAACAAATACCAGAACTCCCACAAATAGGGAGAACATATGCGTGTTGATATACACTGGAAGTGCTTCAGGACGGTAGGAGGAGCGATGGGCTTTACTTTAGGATAAGCAGCAGCATTACAAATGCTTTCAAGTACCCATAAGACTTTAGTGTATGCACCTGACCTAATCCTTTATTACTTACTGATATATTTAAGCAACCATTTAGATTTAGAATAAATGGTCACATGATTCAGATAATGCCATTCAAACATCTCTGACATTTTTGGAGATGTAAGGACTCGCCTGGCACTTTTGACCAGTGGTCATCGCAGGCAAATATACATTCAATCTCATGTATATTTACACTTTCATGACATATCAGGTCTCTAACTTTGTGTTGCTTCATTGTAGAACTGTGTGCAGCGCGCATTGCCTCACTCTCTCCCTCCCTCCCTCCCTCCATTGGCAGGACCGGGAGAGATCCCGCCATGTCTGTGTGCCGTCAAAACACCCATAAAGGTTTTACAGTCCTCACAGGCAACCAGACCTCCTCATAGCTTCAGGTCCATGTGTGCTCTTTACTCTTGGGTTTTGCAGTTTGTGCGAGTTTGGTTTAATTCTCATTGGGCATATTAATTGCTGCTAAATCTTTGTGTAAACTAAACCTCTGTTGTTCACGTCACTTTTTTTGGGGGGTGGGTGAACCCCCATTCGAGTCCAAACTTTGCCTATATGCTCTTGTCAATAGTCTTTTTGAAATATGCTATTTTCATAATTTCTTATGAAGAATTAGATCTCAGAGTTGAAACAATAATATTTCTTCCCGCCAGTTTGTCTGAAGATAAAACTGAACAGATCAGTTGACAGGTGCATCACCACACTTCAGTGAACAGATTTGTTTACCCAAAGATTAAAAAATAAAATTTAACCATACTTTTAATACACACCACCAAGATTAAAATATTTCAGTATTTTTAGCCAGCATTTGTACTCAGCTCAGAAATCCTATAATAATTGAGTTTTAGGTCAAAATAGGTTGGCTGTGCAATCAATGTCAGATATCAGCAAATAATGTGGTCCACTGAGAATTACGATTAAATTGCGTGAGATCAAGATGAATGAATCTAGATGAATATCTTGATCTCATGCAAACCTGCAATTATGCTTCATTTCTTTTGATCTGATAGTAATGTGTGAGGGGTTTTTTTTACCCCTCAAAAGAAAAAATGTACACTGAAACTGTTTTTAACATTGAAGACACAGAAGAGAAACATATATTTTCACCATCTCTATCGGAATGGGCTTGCACGAACCCAGATTGGTTGAACCGCGGTAAGAACAATCATTTAAAGAGTCACTTCCCCATTGTACTTTGAGGCTCTTCGCCTCGGATTGAAAGCAAAGCCTAATCATTCTGCACAGAACATCAATAGCTCTTAATGTAGAGGGCTCAGCGCTGGTACATGCTTGCAGTGTTGGAATTGGGTTCTGCTAAATGCGACTTATTTATGTGAAGTGGGAGAGAGGTGTTCTTCTCGGCCTTGGCTTGACTGGCAGTCGGCCTGAATGATTACCCTAATGCACCTCTCCAAAGGGAATTTCTCATTCACCCAAGTACTGCAAGATGTGCTGATTAAGTGTGGGAGCAGCCTAATCCCCGGAGATGTACAGTGTCTCTGCTTTAAGATTTCTTATTCTCACATCACACGGAAACTAAATTATATACTGAGAAAATAGAAATATATACGGATGTAACAAACAGCGGCAGCTCATATTTTCAATCGCATTTTCTTGTGGAGATGATGGGTATGTCAAATTGGATTAGGGAATCAGTAATTATACTGGCCACTGGGCAAAACCCGCAGGTTTATCTTCACCCTGTGAGGCACAGCACCTGTGCCACATATACATTGTCAGATTAATCATACCCATCTGCGTGAGCATGACCACTCTTTCTCCCTCTCTCTTTGTCTTTTTCGCCAGCCTCGTGTCTCTTTTCTGACATTCATTACATTTACAGGGACCGACTTACAAAGTTGCCAATTTAATGGAACATTGCACAGGAAAGTTCTATCTATAGAGACACACGTGCAGATGGCGCTACAATGTGCCACAGTGCTGAGGAAAACCTGTGTGAATGCAGAAAGGGATTTTTTGGATGTAACTGGCAGAGGATGTGTAACCGTTGCTATTTCATTTTCACACGCTTTATGATCCACAGTTAGCAGTAATCCACATTCAATGCTGCACATAATTAGACATCATAACCAGCAACCCATGGTCTGTTACTCTGCGTGTTTAACATGCAACACAGGGGCAGAGGAGCTGACAAGGATCGTAGTGAGTTGCAGCACCACGGTTAAACGTAAATTTCTGAGTCGCCGCTTGAAGGGATTTTCTTAGACTACTCGCGACTCACGATTTCAGAGGTGTTTGAAGAGGGAAGAGCGCGCAGTCTTGTTATAATGACATGTTTTTTTGGGAGATCAGTCTGTGGAGAGAGAGAAAAAAGTGAAACAGAAACCTATTTCGTCTCTTCTGCGTTTCAGGCGTTGACAGATTTCTCAGTGAATTGTTGTAATACAGTATATCATTCCAAAGGGAATTGCCGCATGTTATTTTAGTGCAGTGGGTGAGGTCTTTGTGGCTCTTCAGAAAACTATCAGTTACTCCCACGCCCAAGCAGATAAAGAGTAGTTTAAGAAATGTCTTCTTACATTTGCTTCTGCTATGAAACTATGAAAAAAGGAATGTTTAGACAAATGTTAACATCTACCTGTCCAATCTATGAAGACATAATGTTCTATTTTGACTACCTAAGCACATGCTTTAAAGGGCATGGCATGGCAAAGGGCATTTAGGTCACACCCAAATCCACCTTTGCTAGTTTACCGGCAGAACAAAAATGGAAGATTATGCTTCGTCTTAATTAAGCATGGGTCTGTTTTGGTTGTAAAATGCAATAAACCAATCGCAGAGAAAGCCAAGAGCAGGTTCAGAGCAGGTTTTTGTCGGCTAATAGCGCGATTGCTTTCCGCTGTTTCATGATAGCAATGTGTCAATGTGCCTGATGACACCTAATTTCAAGAGCAACACGCCCCACGAGCACTTGGAAGGGAGGAAAAGGCATTTGATATGGATGGGAAAATGACAAATTCTTTGCGCCACTTTGTACCAGATAGGCTCTTATTATTTGATAAGCAAATGGTTATGGCGAAGTATCACTTTAAAAAGTGCTAAATGTCAGTATATTCATGTCTCAGATTTGTCTGTTATGGGCCCTGCTGATTTTCAGTAGCCGCTGTTTGGCCTTGAGGAGGAGATTTTGTGTTGCGGGAGATGTTTTCTGTGTTTTCTTTAGCCATTGCAAGGCCTTTCGATCTAATAATCTCTTGTTAGTGCTCTCCAGCGCTGACGCTGATCATTGGTGCTTTTGTAAAAATATGCACATAGTACAACAGTGTCTTTGCAGCAGCTCTGCCTCAAAGTAAACCTTGACCTAATCATATCATGATCTGAAAGGCAGGGCTTTCAGATCACACTGCCTCACGTCACACCAACTCTGTGTACTTGCTGTCATCGCAGCATGCAGACAAGCAAACTCTTTTCGTGAAAGGCATGGGAACAAATCAGGTTCACGTGAAGAAAATACGGCATTGACTGTGCGCTGCTCATTTCTATATTCATTATTGGAAGTATTAAGCTTTAACTAAGATACATCAAGTGGCATGAATCTCAATGAGACCACGGTTGTTTGAATTGCACAGTAGCTTATACTGTAGAATCATCCACATTCAGAATAATGTATTTCAACTAGGGTTGTCTGAACAAAATGTTAATTTCAATTAATTGACTGTAGAAAAAAACCAAAACATAAAACGGTACTCTAGAGCACTATAACACTCGCTTGTCCCTTTGGTGACAAGGAAACAAACTAACAATTAATTTTTCAAAAGAAAGGATTATTCAGATCCCCCTGTGCCACGACTGACCCAAATGTCTGATAAAGTGGTCTCAGACCAGGAATCAGAAGGTGACCTTGAAAAGGCGGTGTTACTCTTTCCAACAGAAATGGCTCACACAGTATACGTGACTGAGATATTGCAAAGAAATGACCTCCATGTATTTTATGTGCCGCTCTCGTTGTATCCCGGCATTTAAGTCTGCTGTTTTTGCCGAAAACTTTTAAATTTGATGTGAACTTGTTTGTGAAGTGGAGTTTTGAAGCCTTGATATTAGCTTTTTAACCAGACGAAGGAGCGGGGGGTGGTTCTGACTGAGAGCTTGTCCACT
This sequence comes from Scophthalmus maximus, assembly GCF_022379125.1. Classification (NCBI taxonomy): domain Eukaryota; kingdom Metazoa; phylum Chordata; class Actinopteri; order Pleuronectiformes; family Scophthalmidae; genus Scophthalmus; species Scophthalmus maximus. Next base: position 1,530,419 of record NC_061535.1, read on the forward strand.
GTGCACCAAACCTACACTTGCAACAATACACCTATTGAATGGTACCAGCTGTCAATCACGCTGAATCCATGCTCCAAAAACCAGTGGAGTCGCCCTCTACAGGTGATTCCAGAGAATACAGGCTTCACGCACTTCCGCATTGGCTTCATTTCCTGGACACGATGACTACGTCCATTATTATATGCCGTCTATGACCTCATGTTTACACTATTTAACTTGCCTTTAATGGCTAATATTACGAATCATAAATCATGTAATTAATTTTAATTTTTTGAATTGCAATACAGCCCTAATGGTAACACTGACAAAGAAACTTCAAAAATATAACAGAAAAAAAGTGCTGCTGGTGAATCATGTCTCTTTTACGTTCTGTATCTGTACTGTGAGTAGATCCAGGGATGACATCAATGTTTGAAACATGAATGATTAGTTGTGTCAAAAAATCCGATCCCCAATGAATTATTCACTGTCTTTGCATTTGAAATGTGAAAACATCATGGATTAATTTGTTCTCTTAATTAGCTGAACAAAAGAAACTTTTTTTTTTTCTATGCAGGCATCTCAGAAATTTTCAGAAACAGGTGTCAAGTCATTTATACACTTGAACAATTGATATCATTCCTCTTTTAGAACTGCATTCACATCTACACACAAAAATGTCAGTATTCAACTCAAAGAGAAATGAAACATAGTTAAAACATTGTCACTGATATAATATTAGTATTTTTTTCTAATAGCATTTGTTTTTAGTTGTTGGTGCTTTTACACCCTCCACATTTTTTCAGGGACTACAGGTGCGTCACAGCGATCAGAGCAAAAATCCAAGTGTCTTTATTTCTTACTCTCAGCCTCCCAGAATTATGACAACAAGCTTTTGATTATTAACTAATTTTCACAAGCTGAGCTGACATTTGAAAACATGTTTCTTTTACATAATAGGCAGGCGGATATTGCTTGCCTCAACGTCATTGGCCAGCATTAGCAGCATTACTATCAGAGCAAACAACATTCTATTTAAAACCAAAACAAAGATATTGTTGCCCACTCCTTTTTCTCTGTAGACCTACACACCAGTGGCAGGGGTGTGGATGGACATGTGGTACTCGCTGATCGTGAGTCAATGGTCATGGATGCCCCTGTATATAATGATTATTTATTTCTGGCTATAAGTCATCGTTCGGTCACAGAGATAAGAATCAGTGAAAACCAGATGCATTACAGATAAGGAGGATTACAGGCAATGCTCCTTCCTGCTCCTCATTTGAGATTTCAAAGCGGGAGCATTTCTGCAGGAGCAGCAGCGGCATCCCGGGCGCTAATCTCTGCCCACCGAAGTCCAAAGAGACGGCTTTAAAAGCCTCCCTAGGTGTCTCTGCCGCCGTCATTACTGAAGCGACAAATAGTCCTAGTTTTGACTGGGTACTGCAAGGCAGGGGGTGTCAGCGAAGCTGCAAACGAAAGGGTTTGATGTGGAGGAATGTTAAATGTTTTAACATCTCAAGAGCCTTTTGACCATCTCTCCTGTTTCCCTCACCCTGCATGACGGTTGGTTCCCGCTCCGTTCTGCAGTGGCCAAGGTTGCAACACTTTGCTGCTTCTTCCAATGTCCTATGACCATTTTTTGTCTTTCTTTTAAAGACTTAACAGTCACAATGACTTTATAATACAGTTATTCTACTACATTGCTGTTAACATCCATCCAAGTACTGTGACTGTAAGGGTCTTCTCAAATTTTGCATGATTATATATTTTGTCTGGCCTCTCTGATTGTGGGATTAATCATGACAACACTGTTGATGTGTGTCTGCCCTTTCTCTTCTTTCAGCACTCACCAATGACGGAACGCCAAAACCATTATAATCAGTGTTTGACCTCGTTGTTGGTCGCTTTCTTTATTTTTCCTGTAATCCTTCCTCTTTGTATCTGGAACATTATACACTTTTCTGCTACTACTCGGCCTGCATTGCTCGGGTTGCTACCCTCTTCAACTCTGGCAAACCAATCATTGCTGCTTGATGTACAGTACGCAAATGCAGGACGGTCAACACAAACACATTTTTTGAAAAAAGCTGAAAGATTCAAAACTCTGGCAAACTGCAGAATACAAAGAGGTTTACCTGGTGGTGGTGATGGTGCTGTGTCTCCATCAGCACTGCATGAACTCATTAGGCAAGGGTTTGGATGCACAACAGATATTCTTCTATATGAAAAGGTCCCCCACTCCAGCTTAAGCCAGAGATGGAAAATATGGCTTGTTTTGAACCTGTTGCACTTTTGTAAATTCTTTTGGGAGGAGGGAGGGAGTTTAAAAAGGACATAGGTCATTGGCCTCTGGCATTTGTCTTTGCCAGTGACCCCGTCACAACGCCTACTGTATCACTTCCTGCAGCTCTTCAGTCAGTTAGACCTACTTTAACATCTTGCCCAGAGCTGAGGAGACAAAGGAAAGAGGGCCATCTAAAAATAGGGAGGAGCCCTCCAGGTTATCGCAGGAAGGTTATATATCTCAGTGGATCCAAGGTCTGTTTCCCTTTTTCCCCTTTTCAGACTGGGATGTACAGGCTGAGGGGCGAAGGGTTCTCTTACTCTAAGACACCCAACCCGCAGGGATCGATGGAGTTTAAGGGATTCTTTTTTTCACCAATGCCTCTGGAATTTTTTAATGGTTCCTTGGTCTGGCCAAATCCTGCAATGTGTTACTCAGATCAGCAAATCATTACTGATTTTAAACAGTCCCTAAGATTTATGAAGCCCTCGGCACAGAATCAGCCTCATTTTAATAAAACACTGCTGGCTTAAGATTCCTGATTGTGTGAACCAGCTTTCCACTAGGGAAACACGGCCAATTAGCTTGTTTTCTTAAAATATGCCTCTCCTGGTGATAAAGTCATCTCTCCTTGGTGATGATAGTTGTCTCACATGTCTGTCAGTCTCTCTATCTGTCCATCCATTAATCGGTCCACATGTAAATATTTAAATCCTCTGTGAATTGCTGCGGCATGCTTTTCCAAACCTATTTTTGCTCCTCATAATCCTCACTGGTACTCGGCCAAATCTTCAGTGAGTACTCCTTACATGATTGATGCACTGTAATATTGCTCTTGATCTCCCAGGATCTTCTCAGCATTACAAATATAATACAAAATTCCCATTTGCAAGCATCTGAAGTCATGACTCTCCATCCACGAGACAATGAACAGGCAGAAAATATTTACTTTGCATCTACACGGATGTATCTTGAGCGAGGATTTGCATACCAGCAACCATTTGCATGTGTTTATTGAACAGAGCGTCTGTGACGTGATTAGTTACCCTCAACCTGATGTTTTCTGGACAAATAGTAATGCAGCGCCATCTTGGCCTGCAAGTGCCTCCAGCATATGAGACAAGAGCGGTAGCAAACTGATGGTAATTTCTGGCAGTACAACCTTTCTAACACCCACCTCACTCTCCAATCCTTTCTCTTCTGCTCCTTCCCTGTGCCCTTGTGATTAATGTGTCTTACTCTCCTCGTTCTGCCCTTAAGACAAGAGCAGCTTACTGCTTCCCTCACCCTGCCAAAGGTCCCCAAAATGACACAGGCAAATAGGATTAGAGTTCGGATTTGGGGCAGAGGGTGTTTTTGTGCGCGTGTGAGGGCACAGAAGAAAACATCCACGAAGTGGTTTGTGGGTTTTTTTGGGCCAATTTATGTCAGAAGAGAAGAAAGGTGCAGCAGCTTGGGTGGGCTGATGGCTTGGCAGTCGTGTTGTTGTGAAAAACAAGACTGAGGGGGTAAGATAGGGATTCGAGGGGGTGAATCATTGCAATCTGCCACAGCAGTCTATGTGCCCAAGGCTGAAATCTCAGCCTAGGTTCTGCTTTAATGAAGCCTGTTGGTGTTAAGAATTATTAGTCAGCAGTCGAATGCCAAAAGACAGCTCATGTTCCACTGTAAGACTGCACCGTTGTCTGGCCTCCCATTATTAACCCTTTTTGTACAGTCATCTGTGCTATTTCAGATGTGGAAATGCTAGACAGATCTTCATTTTTTTCATGTGATGACTTTGATATAATTTCTACCGATACAAACCAATTTGAGTCTGAACCATTTATCAACATGTTATTGCACATTGGCTGATTGAAGAACATGTTTACTCTTTTGTGTGTAAGAAAGTCGATTACTTCAATTACACCCCCCCCCCCCCCCCCCCCTGGAAATCACACCCTGGGTATACCTATCTACTGTAAGACAAATACAGTCTAATCTATTACAGCCGTACTTTCATTAGGGTTAGGGTTAGCACTGTTGAATTGTTTCGATTATTTTGTCAGCCCTATTAGCCCTATTTTGTCGACCCACTAATGTGATACTGTTTGTTGAAGTATGTACAAATGCTTTTTCTTTTTTCTTGATTGTATCAGCCTCTCCATCCATGGCAACCATTGGCCGTATTTGAAAAAAAGCGGCCTTGGAGCGATCGCAGCCCAAAGGGAGAATTTCAGACGGCGCCTCTTTTCGCCTCATCACCCGCTCTATCCCCCAGACAAAAGTAACATCTCTGAGACAGTGCAAGGCCAGGAGCACAGATGTTAAGCAATCTGGGTCCCACTAAAACTTGTCCCTGGTTTTAGCCGCGAAAATTATTTCGCTGCCAACCACATAATTCGGACACATCAAGGTGAATCCTTCCGACATGACTGGGACACTAATACATATCCAGTGGCTCTCTGGTTGATCACACTGTGGAAGAGGTTCTGACAGTGTTATTCAGTAGCCATATCTTACAAATGACCATTGCCATTTTCCCCATCTCCTGTTACTGCAGATGATGGTTCTGTTACTGTATGATGAAAGCAGAAGATTGGAATTGGTGGCAAATAAAAAAGACCATTCCCAGGAGAAATGTCTGACTTCATTGCATTGAATGGGATTGCACCCGTCTTCTTAACCACCTTTCTGTCCAGCTGCCACAGAACTCCAATTGAGTTGATGCAGGTGCACGCTGAAGCCTGCTGCCAGTCAACAGTCTGAGGGCTAATTTACAGTGACTCTCTGTCCATCTGCGTAGGCTCAGTCTCTGTTTATGCTAGAAAAAACGACAGGGGGGGGGGGGGGGGGTTGTTAGCTTTCTTGTAGTTAGCTTTATCCTAAAAATGTGTGTTTTTGTCCATTTTGTGTATGATGGCATATTTTCTCAGCCTTTGATGCTGCTAATGCAAGGCTGAAAAAGAGGACTGTAAACGGGGGACGCCTTTTTTAATCCTCTTAAACTCCATCTTTGACCCCCTTATCTTTGTTCTTAAACCTACAGAGCCTAATTACATATCACTAGAAGAAATTCAGCTAGATGGAATTCACTCCTGTGCCGTGTGTGGTGTAACAAGATGTGCTGTGCAATTTGCGGCGCTGAAGCAAATCCTATGAGATGAGGATATGTACAACACAATCCCAGGTCTAACGTCGGCAGAGCCCTCACAGCATCATAGAGCTGATCTAAACCAAAGGATTAACGTTTGTGTTGAACAGGCTGCACCTACTCTTAATATCTCTGTTGTTTTTACTCTGCTTCAATCATTGATTAACCTTTTTTTGGCATATTGCAGAAACCTATACTTACATTAAAAAGACATTATTAGGGCCCGAGCGCCGACCAGCAGGAGGCTGGTGAAGGCCTTCTTGTATTTGTAAGGATTATTATTATTATTATTATTATTAATAATCTATTATTTTCTCTCTTGTGCGGCACTGCAGCCCATTTAAAAAAAAATAATTATATATATATATATATATATATATATATATATATATATACATATATATATATTCCTCATGATAAATTCAAGACAAAGTGACTCAGCAGGAGTGAAAATATGACATCCTGTCGTACCTTCACACGGTGTTGTATTTTTGCACCAAGCTGTCTCATGTCAGCACAGAGTGACCTTCTGCTGAGAAGAATTACGGTTACATTTGCCCACCAGACAGTAGAAAGTTTTTTTTAAAGTTTTTTTCAGTCTGCCATATCCTCGCATAAGGCCATATATATAAAGCTACAAATACTGTATTATTGTCCAAAACATCACGGAGGAAGTCTGCACAGGGCGGACAGTCAGGCGGCCGCCTCCCTGGGAATGCTATATTTTTGCTGCCGACGAGTGTGGTCATAAACAAGCAGGTCTCTGTAACGTTCCTCTTATTGTTTATCATTCCATTCCAGACCACAGTCACCATCTCTAGACCCCTTAGAGGGGATGCAATATTTCAGGAATGACAAAACTGCTCAGGGGCATTTGGCAGCAGTTGTGCTCACCTGTGGCCTGTGCAGTCGGGCCATGAATCAAGTAAGTCAGGGAAGCTATCGCATATAGTAAAGGTCAAACTTTATCCTCACAATCACGAATTAGATTTACACTGACAATGTAAGGGCAGGATTGGCAAGCCTCTACCTCAGGACATTACCGCGATGTAGTCCAACGTCCCTCATATTGTGGAATGACGGTGGACAAAGTCTATGACAACATTGTGCCTACAGTGACAAAATAATATAAACCATGTGTTATATCATAAATTATTAATTGTTTTTAATATTGTAAATTTGGTGATCAGTGTCAATCTGAGTCAGGATCTGGTTCAGAAATTAGGGTCACCAATTAATGTGTATAGGAATAAGAGTTAGGTACCGTTCACATTCAAACCAATACAGGACTGGTACCTGTACTTTTTGTTGTTTTGTTGTTGTCACTACCACAGTGCTTGCAAAGTATATTGTAATATTTGCTTGTTAATAGTCTCCAGTTTGCTATTAAAACTTCTAAGTTAGCGACAATCAAGACAGCGAAAACCTACAGTGGCCCTGATTTCTTACAGCACTGCAAACAAAGAAAACACATGCAAATAGACAAACATAAGCAACACATGCACAGCATTTAGAAAACACACTGCAAAAGACCCAACACGTTAAGTTAAGGCTCTGCAAAGACCCTAACACATTAAGAAAAAGTGCTGCAAATAGGCCGCAACGAAACAGAAGTGTTTCCAGAGGTCACTTAAAAGTGATGCACACGTCTGGACACGTTTGTTTTTGCAGTGGATTTTGACTCACAGCACTATTAAGGTTCTCTTTCTGTCAGTGGTGTTGGAAAATTAGATAAAAAGTAAGTGTTTTTATTCATTTTTAACATTGTAATGGCATGATTCAGACGTGTGCATCACTTTTTCTTAATTTGTTGTGTTCCAGTGTTTTCAGCGCATTTTCTAAATGCTGTGCATGTGTTGTAAAATTGAGGAAGATGTTTTCTTAGTTTGCGTGATTTTTGTCTATCTTCTTGTGTTTTCTAAAGTTGCAGTGCTGTGAGCTCTTAGGGCCACTGTAGAAAACAGCAATATAATCCAACTAGCTAAATCTCAGTTTAGTTGCAGATGATGATGGCTTGTCTAAGGTTTCGTCATCCATTGAGAGCTATGATTGCCGGTGTTGCAGCATCACCGCACGATAAGGGATCGCAAGGTGATTGGTTGTACACTCTTCTTCGTCATTTTTGTGGGCGGTTGCCAACCAGCATAATAGGAGCATTATCTTCACCTATTGCTTTGGAGTTTTCTCTTTCCTATGACAGTGGCAGATTCTAAAATGTGGTGGAAAAGCGATAGAAAAAAGGTCGATTATTTGTTTGATTGTAGTGATTATTTGTTAATGTTATTGGTCACAAGGTTCGAAAAAGTTGTTGATTGATCACTTTAGTTTGCAAAGTCAACAACAAACCCTTACCCGAGCCCTAACTGCAAAGTCCTATTTTAATAACCTGTTTGTTTAAACAAGCAACCTCTATCACAATAACTATAATAAATGGACCCAACATAGTGTTTCTGCAGCTGAATTCATTTGTTTCATACCAATATGAAAATACATTTTCGCAATTGAATTCATGAGGCACAGTTAAATGTATACAGTGGGCAACAATACTTGGAATGTAAGAGTCCAATGCAATACTAGTGCACAGTAAACGGAACAGCGAAGGGCTGACTGATGATTGGGATATAATGTCAGACTGTACACATAGTACAAGAAGTTAGAGCAATTAGGGATGGAGCTCGAGTTGAATCTACTTTGTGCAGCTCTGGAAGGTTTGGGGTGGCAACTCATGCATTATATTCTTATGTTTCTGTTCATATCATTATGATGAGTAAAGGTTCTTAAGATAGCAAATACTTGGAAATCAATTAAACAGTAGTTAAAGGGAGAGAAAAAATGGAGATACAAACATTCCCTAACGATTAACTTTTGATATATTCACTTGAGATCCATTGTTAATCACATACAAATATGATGTGTATTTTACTTTTGCACCTTCTCTTCCATTTTACACTTGTTTGGGGGAATCTGTCATTTCAACCTGTTGTTGGACGTCGGGTTGCCTCATGATCATTTTGATGTTAGCATGAATACACATTAATTAATCTTATGGAAATACCTTTTCGTACCTTGTAGGGGGAGGATGATCAGCAGGCCTGTTCCTTCCAAGCTGTAATTACGTTTAATAACAGTATATTTACTGTATTAGTCAAGCTCACCTGGAAAGGATCTCTCTAATTGCTCTATTAGCATGTGTAGCATCAGCCCCCCCCTCAAAAGACAGTTCTGTCACTATCACAAGTTGTCTTGTAAATGAAAGGCTACACTGTGTGGAAATGTGCTTTTGATTATTTTAATATCACAACGTATGCAAATGCGTCATTTCTGGTTTAATGATGATTACATGTCTTTGTTGTCTTTGTGTTAGTCACGGACCTCACTCTTGGTTTAGGAGGTTAATGCCATCTGTGGGTTTCTTTCTCCTCTGCACATTAGTAGAGCAGTGTGTTGTGGTTTTTTATGGACCGTCAAACACCTTCACAATCTCTATGCTCACGTTTGCCATCATTGGCCGTGACAGAAAGCCACCGGACGAAAGATGTTTCGCAATTTCCCATCGCACAGAGAGATAATTAGGGGGGAAGAATTGGATTCATTAGCCTATGGGAAGAACGTACCTTCCTCCCTGAGCGGACGGCCCCTCCACTTCAAAAGGAGCACAAGTTCTTTGATCCCAGACCAGGAGCAGGAGATGGGTATAGCAGCACAAAGTACCACTGTGATTACCATGCACTTCATGGCTTAGCCACTGCCTCTGGACACAAGCTTGGGAAGATGGATGGTGATCGTCAGCCACGTTAGAAACATAATGTGCCCTGATTCCGAGAGGATTTGGCCCCTGAACCTGCTGTCGAGATTAACTTTGTCCACCTCAGGTTTTGCAACTTTTGCTGTCTTTTTTCCCCCCCTCTTTATATCTGTCATCCCTTCTCCACGTGTGGTCTATTTTACAGCTCACTGACCCCAACATTGATGCAGTCACGCACAGACTTGGGAGACAAACTGTAATTTTTTTGCTTTCTGAAGAGGGACAAGGTGATATTCCAATTCACTTGGGGGCTTTGGACCTTCAATGTACCAGTCACCTTCATTCAGTCACCACATTTCTGCGATGTTAAGGCGAAGCTTGAAAGAGCTTTCACAGAATCTTCTTTTCTTTAGTAGCTCTGTCTTTTCTCCTCTTCTTTAAAACCTTTCTACAATCCCCACACAGATAGATGAACTACTTTAGGGGCGGAGAGAATTCCAATTAATTTAGAGGGCGTTTGTTTAGCTCTCCTCATCAGATCAATGTTATGCAGTAGGGAAACAGGGAAAATCGTTACACAGCTTAAAAGAAACCTAAGTGAATTACAGTAATTATTTAATGCTTGGTCTTGATCAAGGTAAGTGTCTGTATGGGCTCTTATTTATTTTCTTAATAGCCCCTTCATCTCTCAGGTCCCTCTGTGGACTGTGATAAAAGAAACATTCATGAACTGAGGATGTATCCTACTGTAAAGAAGGGGAGCTGCTGTTGTTATGTTCGTACTTAGGACTTTTTGTTCACAATCAACTTTTCAATTTATAGGCCATAAAGTAGACCTCAGTGTTTCCTGTGGATCAAGAGGCTTGGCGTGGGGGCAATGTGATCCAGGGGGTTGGTGGGTTGGGTTGGCTGTAACAACACTCAATATATACAGACAGACTGTTACCTTAAGCCATTGGACTCTAACAGTTGTAAGAGTTGTAGGTCTTTCACTATGAAGCAGGGTCACAGCGAGGTGGCGCTCATTTGACCTCTCCTCAGTCTCGGTGCTGCTTGTGTGACAGACCAGAAGTGAAAGCTGGACCAGCCCCCTGCCAAGATAGGCACCGACCGACACAGACACACTGGTCTCTCCTCAGGATTGGGAAGAGTGAAGATTCATCAAAGAAGAGGGCATTCATTTCTACAATGGCGTTGGCAGCACGGCTAACATCAGAGCTTATCGATTCTGTGGTCTTTCATAATTTAGCCCGGGGACCCGTTTAATATCTGGTTTCTGTACCCATCCCATAGAGACCCTCACCTAACAAAACACCTGCTCTGTTTATCTACCTCGTCTTTTTTTATTTTCCTTGGAAAACACCCACGTGAGTTAAATTTTAACTACAAAATGACAAAGTAATATACACATGGCATTATTTTGATGTGTTTTCTGACCATTTCGGCAGTGACGCCACATCTGCAAAGGGGGGGGGGGGGGGGGGGGGGGGGGGTTTCTGTTGACAGGATTTTAGGAAAATACACCCTCTGACCACAAAGTGGGTTGCAATGGCAGAGTGGCGCTGTCCGTATGTCTGCACGTTGAAGAAGCAACGTTTCAAAGTTACATTTAGCTGAAAACATTAGCCTAAATATTAGATATTGTTGGCTGCTGTTTCTGGTGAGTGAAATTCACATGACTTTGGTATTGTTATGAGTTGATATTCATCGTACTTATTCAGCCATTTCTCTGTTATACTGTTAATGTCTGGCATACAATTTGGCAGAGTGCTGTGACTAATTCCCAAAGCGTTTCATCTTGTTTCTGATACCCAGTCTTGACTGCGTCTGAATTGCTCACATGTGCCACCTGGTGTGCACTGCAGCTACTCCAGCTACTCCTGGATAAATTATTTCACTGCCCCCCTTCTTGCGCCGCGGCATTATCGCGTCACTGCCGAAAGCATGTAAAACAAAACAAGACACATCTGTAGGACATCTCCGCACCGGATCTCTGGAGCTCAGCCAGTGAGACCATCGGGTTATTGGCCACCTCTGTTACCAAGGCCCTTCTCCCCTCATTGCTCAGTTTGGTCAGGCAGCCAGCTCAAGGAAGAGTCCTGGTTGTTCCATGCTTCCTCCTTTAATAATTATGGAGGCCACTGTGCCCTTGGGAACCTTCAATGCACCAGAGTTGTTTTTGTAGCCTTTCCAAGATCAGTGTCTTGACACAATCCTGTCTCTTGACCTCTGCGGGGAAACTCATTCCATCCCATGTCTTGGGTTTTTGCTATGATATGCCCTGTAAGCCGTGACACCTCATAAAGACTGGTGGTGCCATTTCAAATCATGTCCAATCTGTTGAATTCACCACAAAAGGATCCATCAAGGTGTAGAAGATCAAGAGAATTAAGAGATTATTTGGGTTTTAGTTTTAAAAACCCAAAATTTGAAAACAATTCTAAAATGTTGTTTTCACTTTAAATGGGGGTATTGTTTGCAGATTGATAAAGTGGGTATATATATATATATATATATATATATATATATATATATATATATATATATATATATATATATATATATATATTCATTGACACAAGACTGTGCTTCAACACCATCATCTTGCACTAAACAGATGCTTCCCGGGCCACATGTCCCACTCCCTTCATGTGCTCTGAAAGGTCTGGTAAAGCCCATTGAAATATGTCCCTTAACACACAACCAGAAACCTAATAAGGTTACCCAGTGTACTGGGGAGTCAACAAAAAGATAAGCCACCCATACAAAATGGAAAAATGGATGCGTCTCATCCATTGGTTGGTGCTCCTGTCAGTGTCGAAGCCTCCGTGTAAGACATTTTGGGCAATAAATGTGTTTAAATGTGTTCTATTTTGGGACTGCACACACTTTTACGGCCCAAGCGCATCACCCTCTCAGAGGGCCTGCATGGCGGCTAGCAGCTAGTTAGTTGCGCCTCGCTGTGTGTCGCCCATGGTCTGTGTAAAAGTCAGGTGTTGCTGCAGTGTTTCTGGACCAACAACAGTGTGGTGGGCAGGTGACAGGCGTGTTTGCAGAGTTTGTGTGCTCTGACAGACGTCACAGAGCTGGGAAGGGGTGAAAATGAGTGTGTCATGTTTACATCACTGCCCATCTGCGCTGGAGACACCTGGCTTTATAAGCATGGGGAGGGCCAATCGTTTCACAGAAATGGACTCACTTGCTCTGACACGCAGATGCACTGATAAAAACGCATGCTTGGCTAGCAAGACAAAGAACAAGAGAAGCTCAGACCACAACACAGGAGTGTGACTTCATTCGCTGCTCATGACGCATTACTCATTTAGATCTTTACATAGTCTAAAATCTTTTACAAAATGGGTTGTGAGCGTATAATGAATGTATACAACGGCTTATGAGGTTGAATCAGTTTGCACAGGTCCGTACCACTCCGTGACTGAGGAAGTAACGACGTAAGTAGACGTGAGTAGCGACGGAGTGACGTTGAGGAAACTCGCGAGAGCTCAAAACACACGGTGAGGTTGAATGGTTGTAGTTTTGGCATAGGCTACGGCCCACAGTAGCCTGCAAAGCTACCATCTCTAAGACTTTTTTCTGAGTGTCTTGCATAGCAACCGCCATACACTGTGCAGGCAGCCGGGAGGGACTACTTTTTTGTATTCATTAAAAAAATGCTATTTTGACGAAATAAAAAAAATTTAATTGAAGTGTCTATTGCTTTCATTTCGCAATACTTGTAGACGTTTTAGAAAAGCAGTAGCTCACATCAGGCCGTGATATACGCTCATTATATCTCAGTCAAGGGGCTATGTTCGCCCCGATGCAAAGCGGCCTGTTGTGAGCTATTGCTTAAGTATTCATAACCTGTACTGTCATCTCACTGTTGACATGTTGACCGTTGTGCAGACTGCTGCATTCCATCCGCAATAAGCATGGAACTATGTTGTTTGTCAAAAATGTTGTGAGGGTTTATACGGTTTTAGCGGCACTACCTGGCCAGAAGTAGTTTTGTTTTGGCCCAAAAGTGAGGTACATGCAGTTTCACTTGAAGCTGAGGTGTTGTTGTTGTTGTTGTTGTTGGTGCTCAAGTGAAAAATGGTGGAAATTCTCTGTCTACACCTCTCACATACAGTGCACAGAGCTTGACACTCCTCAGAGAACAACAAAGTGCTCCAGCACAAAGAGGCAAAAGGAAGGTCAGTTAATGATTTTTTGAGCCAAAACCACAGGAAAAACAATGCTTCTTTGAAAGGGCACTGTTTGGGCAACAGTTTTTATATCCTTTACTTGACACTGGAGCAGGAAAGAAAACAAGACGGTGGACATCCAATTGAGTCCAAACAAATGAAAATGAATCTAGCACCATTTGGCAGACTAATTGGAGCTGAATGAAACCCACATACTTATTCATATGGTTGCGGGAACTCAAGGGCAGTTCCTCTGCTAGCTGGTTTTACAAGTTGAATTGCTTCCGTTGAAAACTAAATGGAAGGAGCAACAATTTAATACTGGGGTGGAATTGTGGGGATATTGTACTCGGGTAACAAAGCACAAGCTTGTATTTGGACGGTTAAAAGTAGCAAAATAACTTAAGCAGGTGTATGCCAATAAAACACATCTTGTAATCGTAGCTTACATGAAACTTGAGTCATTTAAAGGAGGAAATGTGGGTATGCAGTGTAGCTAATTTGGATAATACTTCTAAAGGAAACTTTTTTCCCCTTCTAATGTAATTTCGGTTTTACTGTGTCCTTTGAGGTCAGTGAATCTCTGTCTGACTGCGCCTTGGGAAGGTAAACTTAATTTACTGCTATATCTCTTTCCACTACTAAGGCGCAGCATATCCAATAGTGAACCTCCTAAACATAATCAATTATTTGAGCTCCAATGGCAGAGAATGCAGGATGCTGATAAGACTTTGTAGACTTTTTTTTTTCTAATGAAGAGAGAAAAGACGATTTGGTTCAATACCCCGAGGGAGTTTTTTTGTCTCCTGGTAAAAGAGAATTATTCATTGAATCCTCTAAGGGAAAAGTCGATCATTCCCAATAAGTCACCGGATTGTTGTCCCTTTTTCGGTTGTGCTGAGTAGGACCCTAGGCAATGTCGATTTTATGTCATATGCTTTGCTTTGCCTTTTTCTTAAAGGCATGGTTGTCACGACGACAGTGAAGTGACTTTGACTCGGTGGTATTATATATACAACTGATGCTGTAGTATTTATCAAGGTGCAGTGAGTCTGTCATGTCAAGCAAAGCTAGAAATCAGCATCGCCACTGCGTTCAATGTCACCCTCCTCCGGCGAATCATCTTTTCTCTGTCAAGTATTCTGCACTCACAATGAAACATTCTGTGGGTGTGTATGCGTGACGTTTTTTCAGTATATGATTACTTTGACCATGCCTCCTCGGCTGTAATATTTTAGAAATCGTGTTTCTGTTAAAAACATTTATTTTGCTCCTTGGTTAAGCTTATGAGAGGCCGGCTCCCTAATGCATTCTATTGATCATTTCTTCCAGCTGATTTGCATGGGAAGAGCTGCTGTGTGATGCCGATGTGCAGTGCTGCACACAGATAAAGAATGACACTTCCCTGAAGATCATCTGTATTGATTTTTGGCCAGTTTTTTTTTTTTCCAAGCTTTGATGACAACCTCAGGCTTTTCTTGACAAATGCTACATACGGGCTTTGCAAACAAATGAAAACAATGCCTCTTCTGCCTTTTAATTTTTAACAGTAAAATGATTCAAAGTCATGCTGACCTTTTACAAGCAGCATCTGTGGGGAAATAGAATTTATGTTCCGTGGGCCAGGCTTTATGCCAACACACTGGCTGCTGTTTTTGTACCATTAAACAAGAGTTATGTCACACTTCCAATTTAATCACAGGCTTTTTTTTTCAGGGGGTCTGGGCTGAATCGGAGTGCTCAGCCAATGGCTCGCTGTGAGGGGCCCATTTGACAGATTACACCTGCAGTCACACTTAAAGGTAATGTTAGCAGGCCCTCGGTGGAGGTGGAGGAGTGCCGAACAATTTCATTAAATGTTTTCAATTGACCTTCACGGCAATGAGCAGTTGGGTTCCACATAGTCAAGATAGTTCCTAATGCTCACCGAAGCCACAACTTTCAATATTCCTGTAACAAATCTGTTACCCATTATTTCTGTCAAAGTAATGTTTGCCATCATTGTATTAAGTCCACCGCTCTCCCTATTGAAGTCAAATTTTATATCCTATAATTACTTAAGCAGGGGTGTTTTCTCAAGGGTACACCAGCAGCTCTAAGGGCAAACTTGGCAGAGTCACGGTCCAGTGGCGCTGTAAGCTCTGTACCGCTGCCTTGGAGTGTCGGAGAGTGAAACTGTGGAGCACAGACCTGTTTGACACTTCATCATCACCGTCATAGACATCCAAGAGGAGTGAGGCAAATTCACCACATACAGGGAGGGAGACAGACTCCAGGCAAGGTTGATCACATCTGTGAAATTAGAAATACTTTAGGCCTAAACGGCCACCAAGTGTGTTTGCTTTTGTAATTATCTGCAGCCACTCGTTCTCGCCCACCCCCTTTTTCCCAGAACAATGCTGCATGCTGTACCTGTGCTGAATATATACAGCTTGCATTTGTCAAAGTCAAATAGATTTTTTTTCCGCAAATCTCACAGCAATGAATAGACCAACAAACTCTATTTCATGCACTGTTAGATTTAAAGAGTATTTTAAGCCATCCAGGAAGATATACCTTAAGGGTATTAGATTTGGGTGTGTACCAACGTCACGGTATTCAACTGGCTGAATCAGTTCATGATTATACTTGTTCAATAACAGTAAATGTCCTGTTTAATTGGTGAAAGAAAGTCATATCGGTTGATTTCTTAAGTTTCTGAACTGGAGTCTGTGTTTTTATGGAACTGTAAAAATTCTCTTTCTATTTAAAGGAACTGGGATTTTACTGCTTCGTTGCCGCGAGGTTACTGCTATGAAAAAGTTCTGTACACGTCTGTGCACGTATCTTAACCTCGTCTGATGTTAAATAACCAAGCCTTTTTCCACTTTTCACTTCTGAAATTCAGATTGCTTGCCAAAGCAGCGGGTTTCTGGCCTTATTGTAGATAATAAGTGCACTATATGCACATACTGCCCCAACTAGTTTTACTCAACCGAGGATATGACCCAGCTGGCAAACTGAATGTACCACTTAGTAATGGGAATTGAATAGTAGATGCACCTGGGACAGAGCCTGCCTGTGTGTGTGTGTGTGTGTGTGTGTATGTGTGTATGTGTGCGTGCATGCGTTAGTGTGTGTGCGCGTGTGTGCACGAGTACGTGCAAAATCGTATATTCGCAGTTCGTCTGCCTGTGTGTATGTGATCCAGGTGGGTGAAGATGATAAGAGTTCGGAAGGGTTAAAAAAAGAAGTAAGACAGAAAGTAATGTGGATATTGACCCACATTCCCCGTCTGTGTGGAAGTACAGAGGGGGCATGCAGGCAGAGATAGTGGTTCTGCTAAGGCCACATGAGGTGAGGGATGAAGACCGTCATTGTGGAAGTTTAACAAAAGCGATCCAGCAAAGCTTTTGCCCTGGAAAGTATAATTTTAGGGCCTTGCCTTGAAATCTGGTTCAGCTTTCTCTGTGAACTGGCTCCCTCAGAACGGTTGTCATTCGCTGTCCAATCCATGCCCTTTTTGTAAAAGTTGCTTCATCATTTTTTGGCTTCACTGGAAGGCGACGGCTCTTAAGGGAGCTAACTTGCAAAGAAAGAACTGGCTCTCGGGGCATGGGAACTGGGAATTTTCAGAAGTGAAAGCTGACTAATTCAGTTGATATCTGTATTTGAGCCAAGTGCAAAGCTTATTAGATAGTAATCTACATATTAGTATATTTGAAAGTGTATGATAATTGTCATTAAGCAGACTTTACATTTCTAACGTTGGACTTTTAGCTGGTTGTGTGTACAGTGTACGTGTGAGTCTGCATGTGCTTCAGTATGAGCAGCCACTACAGAAAATAGAGGCAGAGCTGTTTGACATTATTGAACACTTACCAATTAGGATTCTCTGAAACCCGCACCACAGGCCTCATGGTGCATTAGTTAAGAAATACTCAATATGGGAAATGAAAATGAATTACTTCTGTGAGCTTTCGAAGTGTGTTAGTGCGATATGGTGGCTTTTGCTCAGTGATTAAGGATCTCGAAAATATTTAGGAAGGCCCGGTTAAATATACAGCCAAGGAGACGTTCTCATACCTTACTTAACCAAGTGTGAAATAGCTTAGGCTAAGTAAGGGGACAACCATTAATACTGATAAAAGTGGGACTAGGTGCTCTCAAGGTGGAATGTGAATTCTCACTAAGAAAGTGATTTATGTCACCTTCATCTGAGGTAAAAAAAAAGAAAAGAAGGCTGGCACCCTGAATAAATTTTTACCCACAGACACACGCACCCACATACTTGTATGCACATTCGCACTTTCTAGGTTTACAATGTTGTAGTACTTTAACTCTGAAAGTTACAGTTATGATATTGCAGAACAGAATACTGAATTATGAAGTTTAAGTCATAGTGTGTGTGCAGAGCTAGTCACATGACACAGCGTAGTTCTACATATTTTCAAAAATTAATTTGAATGTAGCAATTATACATGATCTTTAGAATCGTAGATCATAGATAGAATCATATAATCCTACCTATTTAGAACATATACCTCCATATATAGTCATGATAGGAGTATCCCAGATTTTGGGATCAATGGTCACTATTTTTTGTTTTCTTTCGTCAAATATATTGTTGTGGATAAACTGCTAAAGAAATAGTCCTGATATAATAATCTTGTTACTAAATCCACATTTAAATTGTGATTTACTGGTTCTAATTCAAAAGCTGCAGCTTTACTCTTGTTTCTTCAGTAAGGAATTTGAAGAAACTAAAGAACTACACATTGTTATCACTTGTACCTACTCTCAGTGTTCAGACCCTAATCAGCTAAATTCAAATTCTTCATCTTTGAGATTTTACCTGATTAAAGAAGCTCTGCAGAGTTCCCATGCAGAGAGCAACAGGGGCTGTTGGCACTATCTGCAAGTTTGGACCGAACGCAGGAGTTTGGAATTAATGAAGGAGCCAGAAGTTGGTACAGATCTGTCCCAAAAACCGAGTCGGATTCCAATAAAGAACTTAATGTTTTGTCTGACTTCAGCTCTTAGAAAGTTAGCAAACAAACAACAGCTTTCTGATTGGATCATAATGAATCCTCTGCAATCTGTCTGTGTCAAATGGCCGTTAGAAACGTGACAGGACCCCCGTCTGTTTCGATACCTGTACTGGGTAGTAAAAGTGGATTCTGTCATCCTTTTTACAAGTCCAGTTTCGAAATTTCTCCCTTGTGTCATTATCGTAACATGAGATTCTGCGAGTCTGCATAGAGAATATGTCCAGGGCTTGTCACCTTCCTAACTGGCCAAATCAGTGTGCGGTACATGCCTCTAGATATGCTTTATTAGCCTAATCAGGTCTCCAGAGGCCAGACCCCCAGCATAAGACCCTTCTCAAGTAGTTAATAAGGTCCTTGGTTGAAATCAGCATGGAGCACTATAGCATGCCAACAATGTAACTGTGGGGAGAAAGGTGGTGAGCACTGTATGCCTTTCAGAAAGGATTAGGGCTTCATGTATGAATGCCAATACACTGATCAGTCAAAACACAGACACCAGTCACCTGTTTAAATGTCGTAATGCTGAAACTACTGAAACCACGATACAAACATCCACAACACTGTGCAGTGAAACCGTGAAACAGAACCATTGAGCTCTCATGGCTTTGCTAAGTTTACAGTAGTCATATTTCATCTGTAGTACAACCCATGTCAACAAAGATATAATTCTCTTTTAAGTCATATGCATATGCACATTTCTTTCATTCAATTTCATAAAGCTGGATCTGATCAGACGTATACAAGTCTGAAGTTAAGAAAGAGGATACTGCCACTTTGACAGCATAATATCCCCTTTCCAACATCTGCAACCGTAACTGCATTTGCCTTGAGAAACCGTTTCAATAACAGAAATTCAAATACAGTTCAACATTGTTCACCTAGCGTGCCAAGACCCTGGGGGAAGTCTTTGATGTCCTAAATCCTCTGTTGCACGGAAAGTGATGCATTTAATGTTTTTGGCAGAAGCAAAAATATAATCACCATAAACCGCAAGACATTAACCCAATGTGAAGTCCAAGCTAATGCAAATGGTAGCCTATAAAACAACAAAACACAATTAACACTATATGTCCATCTAAGCACTCTGAATTAATCAACATTAATTAACATTTTACTTCTGTTACCCCTCCCCTTAGCACAAGATGCTACAAAAGGGCATAATGGCAGCACCCTTCTTTAATGTTTGGTGCAAAGAAACTAGTCCTTAACGCTGACTCAGTGAAAAGCCTGTAAACTAAATAAAATGATAGCTTCTTTTTAGCTGCAGTAGATCAAATACCTCTAAAAAAACTCCAGTTTTTTCATTTTTTTTCTTTTTACTCTGTGCCTTCTCTGAAGCTAAATCAGAGAGTATCAAACTAAATTGCAAAGCTCAATTAATAGCAGGAGCATGCCTATAGACTATTCCAGAAAGCCTCAGATGGAATTGTGGCTAATGGTTATCAAGTCCACACAGGGATGACAGAATCCGGCACCATGAACTGTGTTTTATGCAGCTCCTGTACAAAAGAGAATGGACAAATCAAGAGCATCACTGCAGGAGGGAACACGTAAGTACGCTGCTTCTTTGTCCAAAAGTTCTGGCCTTCACAATCTTTCGAAAACTGACCCCAAGACTGAGTTGTTTTTTTTACCAGAAATAGTCATACGGTATATCTCCATCCTATAGTTAAATATCAAAGCAACACGCTTACTTCTTAATGATTATATCTTTAACTAAAACACAAACAAGATTGATTAGCATTGTTGTATAATTGTGGAATTTTATCTTGAAGTTTTGATCACATCATTTTAACAGAAATCTGTTGATGCTCATATTCCTCGGACCACAGGACGAGGAGGAGGAGTAGCAGCAATCTACCAAGCAGACTTATTGCTTAACGCTCGACTTAACCATAGTTTTAACTCATTTGAAAGCCTAACTCTTAGCCTCCTTCACCCTAGCTGGAATTGTCAAAAACCAGTTATTGTAGTCGTTGTTTATCGACCACCAGGCCCTTACTCTGAATTTTTATCTGAATTTTCAGACTTTTTATCTGAGTTGGTGCTTAGCACAGATAAAGTTATTATAGTGGGTGACTTCAACGTTCATGTGGATGTTGCCAACGACAGTCTTAGTTCTGCCTTTAATTCGCTCATAGACTCAATTGGTTTTACTCAACATGTAAACAAACCCACTCACTGTTTTAATCACACCCTCGACCTCATTCTGACCTATGGCATAGACATTGACAATCTTATAGTATTTCCTCAAAACCCTCTGTCCGATCACTACTTAGTTACATTTGAATTCTCCATTATTAACTTTACTGAAGAAAAGTTCTATTACAGCAGGTGTCTATCAGAAAACTCTGTTAGTAAATTCAAAGAAACAGTTCCTTCGTTATTTACTCTACTGCCATGTGTCGATACAGTGCAGGATCGTTATCAAAACTTTACTCCCATACAAATTGATGATGTTGTTGATAGTGCAGCAGCCTCACTACGTTCCACACTTGACACTGTCGCCCCTCTGAAAAAGAAGACAGTCAAACAGAGGAGGATAGCTCCATGGTTTAATGCACAGACACGCGCTTTAAAACAGACGTCACGTAGGTTAGAAAGGAAGTGGCGTTCCAATAGTCTAGATGATTCTCACCTAGACTGGAAAAATAGTTTAATTACATATAAGAAAGCCCTCCGAAATGCCAGAACCAATTATTTTTCTTCACTAATAGAGGAAAATAAAAACAACCCCAGGTTCCTCTTCAGCACTGTAGCCAGGCTGACTGAGAGTAAAAGCTCTACTGAACAGTCTATTCCTCCAACTCTAAGTAGCAATGATTTCATGAGTTTCTTTACTAATAAGATTATTACCATCAGAGAAAAAATTTACCAGCTTCTTCCCACTAATGGCACATGGTCCAGTACTGTAGGTTCTGAACCAATAGTATCGCCTATTTTTTATTTAGAATGCTTCTCCCCTATAGATCTGGCTGAGCTGACTTCACTTGTCACTTCATCCAAGTCATCAACCTGTCTTTTAGATCCTATTCCATCAAGGCTATTTAAGGATGTATTACCTTTAATTAATAATTCCATATTAGATCAGATCAATTTATCTATATTGACAGGCTATGTACCAAAGGCCTTTAAGGTGGCAGTAGTTAAACCTCTGCTCAAAAAACCAACTCTGGACCCAGATATCTTAGCTAACTATAGACCCATATCAAACCTCCCCTTTATCTCTAAAATCCTTGAAAAAACTGTTGCTAACCAGTTATGTGACTATTTACACAGGAATAGTCTGCTTGAAGACTTTCAGTCAGGTTTTAGAAAACATCATAGTACAGAAACAGCACTACTGAAGGTTACCAACGACCTTCTCATGGCCTCAGACAGTGGATATGTTTCTATTCTCGTCCTTTTAGATCTTAGTGCTGCATTTGATACCATCGATCACAAAATTCTGTTACAGAGACTAGAACAAAGTGGGATTAAAGGAACAGCACTAGAATGGTTTAAGTCCTACTTATCTGATAGATTTCAGTTTGTTAACGTTAATAAAATCTTCCATTCATACAAAAGTGAGACATGGAGTACCACAAGGTTCTGTACTGGGACCGATACTTTTCACTCTATATATACTTCCTTTAGGCAATATTATAAGAAAACGCCGCATCAATTTCCATTGCTACGCTGATGATACCCAGCTGTATTTATCTATAAAGCCAGATGAAACTAATCAGGTCGACAAACTTCTGGATTGTCTTAAAGACATAAAGGCCTGGATGACTTATAATTTTTTACTTCTAAACTCAGAAAAAACTGAGGTCATTATACTCGGCCCTAAACACCTCAGAGAAACATTATCTGATCATATAGTTACTTTGGATGGCATTACCTTGGCCTCCAGCTCTACTGTGAGAAACCTTGGAGTTACCTTTGACCAGGACATGTCCTTTGACTCACACATAAAACAAGTCTCTAGGACAGCCTTCTTTCACCTGCGCAATATCAAGAACATTAAAAACATCCTCTCTCAAAAGGATGCTGAAAAACTAGTCCATGCTTTTGTTACTTCTAGACTGGACTACTGTAATTCATTACTGCTAGGATGCCCCAATAAGTCTGTGAAAAGCCTCCAGCTAATCCAAAATGCCGCAGCTCGAGTTCTGACAGGAACTAGAAAAAGAGATCATATTTCTCCAGTGTTAGAATCTCTGCATTGGCTTCCTGTAAAATTCAGAATAGAATTCAAAATACTGCTCCTAACATACAAAGCCCTTAATAATCAAGCTCCATCATATCTTACAGAGCTCCTAGTTTCATATTATCCCAATAGATCACTTCGCTCTGTAAGGATTACTTGTGGTTCCCAGAGTCTGTAAAAGTAGAATGGGAGGCAGAGCCTTCAGCCACCAGGCTCCTCTCCTCTGGAACCAGCTCCCAGTTTGTGTCAGGGATGCAGATACCCTGTCTACATTTAAAGTTAAACTTAAAACCTTCCTTTTTGATAAAGCTTATAGTTAGAACTGCTCAGGTGTTTAATAAACCATTTCTTTATTATGCTGTTATAGGCCTAGACTGCTGGGGGAACTTATATCATGAGCATCTTTCTCCCTCTCCCGTTCTCTCCTTCTCCCTCTTTCTCTCCCTTTATAGCTCTCTCCTTCTCCCACCTTTTCAATCTCTCTCTCTCTCTCTCTGCCCCCATGTATCTACATTACATGTCACTAACTCTGTTTTCTCTCTCCCCTAGTAGATCTGACCCCAGATCTGCAGGATCCAAACCCGTCATTATTATTATTACTATCATTATTATTAATAACATCATTGTATTTATAAGTATCAGTTTTCACTAATTATAAGTATCAGTCTGGTAGAAATTAAAGCAACTGTTACACTACCCCCCCATCCCCCGATATGTTTACAGTACATGTCACTAACCCTGTTTGTGTTTTCTATCTCTCCTAGTGTATCTCTGACCCCAGAGCTGCAGGACCCAAACCCGTCATTATTATTATTGCTATTATTAATATTAATATTAATATCATCACTAATAATGACAACAACATAATTGTATTTTTTAATTATAAGTATCAGTCTGATAGAGATTACAGCGGCGGTTGTACAACTGTCCTTTCTCTCTCTTCTCTCCTACTGTCTCTCCTCCCACCCTCTTTCTGCCCACCTCTCCTCTCTTCCTCCTCTCTCTCCTCAACCCAACCGGTCGAGACAGATGACCGCCCACAACTGAGTCTGGTTCTGTCAGAGATTTCTTCCTGTTAAAAGGGAGTTTTTTCTCTCCACCGTCGCCAAGTGCTTTGCTCATTGTGGGATTTGTTGGGTTTTCCCTGTAATATTGTAATATTGACCTCACTATGTAAAGTGCCTTGAGACAATGTATGTTGTGATATGGCGCTATACAAATAAAATTGAATTGAATTGAAATTGTCCAAATTCATTATTCTTTACCAACTGTAATGAAAAACAGAACAATATTTATGTTAAGTTTTATAATTTTATATACTTGGATATCTAATGAATATTCTTATAAACGTCATGATACTGATTTCAGCCACCTCACCCAGCCCTTAAATAATTTCAATTGGACAAATTTCAATATAGTATAAGTAAGTATATAGGACAATATATTATATACTTGAAAGATAAGCCCACATGAGGGGAGCCTTTGTGCTGTAAGGACCACTTGAATTTTTTTAACATTCCTTTGAAGCCATACCAAATTATTGAGCATTTATATCACACTACACGTGCTCCAACTCATACGATGAAGTCTGTCATATGAGGTAAAGATGACCAATGTTGAATTTGGAGAATAGAGTCTCTACCGGTGACAGGTATGCCACAAATACTTTTTCAAGTGTGTGTGTGCAGGCACAAAATAACTCACTTACTTATGGATGGATTTTCAACAAACTTTTTGGGAATGCTACTTCTCCAGATAATTAATTTTGGAGTTGATCGGTCGAGGGGGGGCCAGGGGTGGGGATGACACACACAACACGCAATTCAAGCACAGGGCTGGTGTTAAGCTGAGGTCTGCCTGCCTGCTGCTGTGTTTTCCATGAATTACCTATTAACTTTGCCCCCGCTGTTGCTCCCTCTCTCTTTTTCTCCGTCTACATCAGTGTTCCGTTAAAACATCCATAATGTTCTTACCTTCCCCGGCAGGCAGGATTCAGCATAACCTCGTTTGATACCGCTTCCACTGTGTGCGTTCACGTGACATCCACACAATTCTCAGCAGGCGGGCAGCAGACCTGCCCTCACTGTGCATCTGGTTTGCATGATGTTGAACTGCGTGCTTATCCACAGGGCATAATTCCAATATTTTAAAAAAAGTTAACATTGCTTTATTAGAATATATACAACATGCACACTCTGTATGAAACCCCATCCAATTCAATTATTTTTGTAATTATTTATGAATTGCCTCAAAGGCTTGATCACTGTCTTGCATACGGCCCAGGTGCTAGATGTTTTCCACCCCTGGCCTACATGATTCCGATACCTATGAGTCTGTTAACAAGATCAGTGTTTGCCTGATGCTTAACTAGTATCTTGGATGCTTTTATATAGGTGCTTGTAACCACACACTCTCGGTTTTTCTCATCGACTCATCTTGTTTATTCCCCGTTTCCCAATGATGTCAGAACTGGAACTATGCTCCACGACACAGGTAGCCCCTGGCTCAAAATGGCCCCATGTCACTGCTGCCGTGCCCGTTCGCTGAACCCCTGCTGGCTTGTGCCTTTCCGTGCCATGTGCAGCTGTCTCGCAAGCCTCCTAGCAACAGTTAGTAATGGCCCCAGCTGCTTTATAGAACACCGCGACTGGGTCAGATAGACACGCTCACATGTGCATAAACACGACCCGGTTTACTGGTGCACACCCGCATGTTTATACACACTGACACTGTCGCACACAAACATACGTACATGCATTCAAGTATAGAAACATGTACACGTGAAATCTAGTCCGTCTGCTTATATTTCTGTTTATATGTAAATCAAAACCAACTTCATAAACGCCCTCAATACCAACACAAAGGTTAGCAGTTATTAGCCATCATACAGAAAAGGCATTAAAAATATCACAGCTCTGCCTTCAAATACGTGGCAGGTGGATGTGAACGGCAGATCCAAGAAACCTCACACTGCCCCGCTGTGATCAAAATGCCCCCACAGTGATTGAAGTATACAGCCCTGAACCTAAATTTACTTGAATCCCACACATGGTCAGACAGTCTTCTCATATCATTGTGTGGCACAGTGCATGGGGCAGGGATACGAGGCATGCTATTCCTGGTGTTGATAATTGATACATTTGACCACCATCGCAGCCTTTCCCAGGTTATCAGGATGTATTTTCCGTGTCCTCACTTTTCATTTCCCTTTCTGCTCGTATTTACAAAATGAGGTAGACATTCATCAAAATTCTGCACGCCAGCCATGAAGGAGGGTAAAAAAAGCCGTGGGAGACGAAGTGGGGCCTCGATATTTAGTGGTACGGAAACAGCCGGAACTACCCAGCAAAATCAGCACAACCAAATTAACACTGTCAGAAATGATTTCAGCACTTGTGGGTCTGTAAAAAAATACTCTCTCACAAAGTCTTTTAAAACCATACAAGTAGGGATGGGTATCATAAAGATATTTTAACGCTACTCTTACTGTATCTGTTCTTTTTGTTACATCTTTAGGTAAAACAATGTAACAAAATGAGTCAGCATTCCTGAATGAATTAACAAATGTTTTATTTCTGCTATTGTACTCTGAACATTTTTGAACACTGAACAGCACTATTTTGAATACCTAACTAATATAAAGTACATGATATTGTGTGTTGAGTGATGGGACTAACACTAACATGAACAACGATAGAGTGTACTGTACATGACGTGACCCCCGCAGTTTACCGCATCCTCCCCCTCTCATACACATTGACTATACACTGTTGGACTTGTTTTTTTATTTTTTCATCTCATCTCATCTTCAACCGCTTATCCGTGGTCGGGTCGCGGGGGCAGCAGCTTCAGTAGGGGGCCCCAAACTTCCCTTTCCCGGGCCACATTAACCAGGTCTGACTGGGGGATCCCGAGGCGTTCCCAGGCCAGTGTGGAGATATAATCTCTCCACCTAGTCCTGGGTCTACCCCGAGGTCTCTTCCCAGCTGGACGTGCCTGGAACACCTCCCAGGGGAGGCGCCCAGGGGGCATCCTTACCAGATGCCCGAACCACCTTAACTGGCTCCTTTCTACGCAAAGGAGCAGCGGCTCTACTCCGAGCTCTTCACGGATGACTGAGCTTCTCACCCTATCTCTAAGGGAGACCCCAGCCACCTTTCTAAGGAAACCCATTTCGGCCGCTTGTACTCGCGATCTCGTTTTTTCGGTCACGACCCATCCTTCATGACCATAGGTGAGGGTAGGAACAAAGATTGACCGGTAGATCGAGAGCTTTGCCTTCCGGCTCAGCTCCCTTTTTGTCACAACGGTGCGGCAAAGCGAGTGCAATACTGCCCCCGCTGCTCCAATTCTACGGCCAATCTCACGCTCCATTGTCCCCTCACTCGCAAACAAGACCCCGAGGTACTTAAACTCCTTTACTTGAGGTAAGGGCTCATTCCCTACCCAGAGTAGACAATCCACTGGTTTCCTGCTGAGAACCATGGCCTCAGATTTTGAGGTGCTGATTCTCATCCCAACCGCTCCACACTCGGCTGCGAACTGATCCAGTGAGTGCTGAAGATCACAGACCGATGGTGCCATCAGGACCACATCATCTGCAAAAAGCAGTGATGAGATCCCCAGGCCACCGAGCTGCAACCCCACCCCACCACGACTACGCCTCGATATCCTGTCCATGAATATCACAAACAGGATTGGTGACAAAGCGCACCCCTGGCGGAGACCAACCCCCTCCGGGAACGAATCCGACTTACTGCCGAGAACCCGGACACAGCTATTGCTTTGAGTATACAGGGATTGGATGGCCCCAAGAAGTGACCCCCTCACCCCATACTCCCTCAGCACCTCCCACAGTATCTCCCGGGGGACCCGGTCATACGCCTTCTCCAAATCCACAAAGCACATGTAGACTGGATGGGCATACTCCCAGGCCCCCTCCAGGATCCTTGCAAGGGTAAAGAGCTGGTCCGTTGTTCCACGTCCAGGACGGAATCCACATTGTTCCTCTTCAATCTGAGGTTCGACTATTGGCCGAACCCTCCTTTCCAGCACCTTGGAGTAGACTTTACCCGGGAGGCTGAGAAGTGTGATACCCCTGTAATTGGCACACACTCTCTGGTCCCCCTTTTTGAACAGGGGAACCACCACCCCGGTCTGCCACTCGTTTGGCACTGTACCCGACGTCCACGCAATGTTGCAGAGACGTGTCAACCAAGACAGCCCCTCCACACCCAAAGCTTTCAACATTTCTGGGCGGATCTCATCAACCCCTGGGGCTTTGCCACTGTGAAGTTGTTTGACTACCACAGTGACCTCCGCCAGGGAAATTGACGATGATCCTCCATCAGCCTCCAGCTCTGCCTCTACCATAGAGGGCGTGTTAGTCGGATTCAGGAGTTCCTCAAAATGCTCCTTCCACCGCCCGATTACCTCCTCAGTTGAGGTCAACAGTGTCCCATCCTTACTGTACACAGCTTGGATGGTTCCCCGTTTCCCCCTCCTGAGATGTCGAATGGTTTTCCAGAAGCATCTTGGTGCCGACCTAAAGTCCTTCTCCATGACTTCTCCGAACTTCTCCCACATCCGCTGTTTTGCCTCTGACACGGCAGAGGCTGCAGCCCTTCGGGCCCGTCGGTACCTTGCAACTGCTTCCGGAGTCCTCTGGGATAACATATCCCTAAAGGACTCCTTCTTCAGTTGGACAGCTTCCCTGACCACCGGTGTCCACCACGGAGTTCGAGGGTTACCGCCCCTTGAGGCACCTAAGACCTTGAGACCACAGCTCACCGCCGCAGCTTCAGCAATGGAAGCTTTGAACATTTCCCACTCGGGTTCAATGCCCCCAACCTCCACAGGAATGCCAGAAAAGCTCCGCCGGAGGTGTGAGTTGAAAATCTCCTGGATGGGGGCCTCCTCCAGACGTTCCCAGTTCACCCGCACTACACATTTGGGCTTACCAGGTCTATCCAGAGTCTTCCCCCACCCCCGGATCCAACTCACCACCAGATGATGATCAGTTGACAGCTCCGCCCCTCTCTTCACCCGAGTGTCCAAAACATGCGGCCTCAGATCAGATGAAACGATCACAAAATCAATCATCGACCTTTGGCCTAGGGTGCTCTGGTACCATGTACACTTATGAGCATCCTTATGTTCGAACATGGTGTTCATTATAGACAAGCCATGGCTAGCACAGAAGTCTAATAACAAACAACCACTTGGGTTCCGATCAGGGAGGCCGTTCTTCCCAATCACGCCTCTCCAGGTGTCTCCATCATTGCCCACGTGGGCGTTGAAGTCTCCCAGCAGAACAACGGAGTCCCCTACTGGGGTCCTTTGCAGGACTCCATTCAGGGTCTCCAAAAAGGCCGAATACTCTGAACTCCTGTTTGGTGCATATGCACAAACAACAGTCAGAGTTTTCCCCCCTACCACCCGAAGGCGTGGGGAGGCGACCCTTTTGTCCACCGGGGTAAACTCCAACACAGCGGCGCTCAGCCGGGGGTTTGTGAGTATCCCCACACCCGCCCGTAGCCTCTCCCCCTGGGCAACTCCAGAGAAAAAAAGAGTCCAACCCCTATCCAGGAGTACAGTTCCAGAACCGAAACTGTGCGTAGAGGTAAGCCCCACGAGATCCAACTGGTAGCGCTCCACCTCCCGCACAAGCTCCGGCTCCTTCCCCCACAGAGATGTGACGTTCCACGTCCCCAGAGCCAGCTTCTGCAGCCCAGGTCCGGTTCGTCGAGGTCCCCGACCTCCACTGCCACCCGTGTGGCAGCGCACCCGACACTAGCGGTTCTTCCTATGAGTGGTGGGCCCACAGGATGGAGAGGAGGTAGGTGCCACGTAGCTTTTTCGGGCTGTGCCCGGCCGGGCTCCGTGGCAAACCCGGCCACTAGGCGCTCGCCGACGAGCCCGCCGCCTGGGCCTAGCTCCAGACGGGGGCCCCGGGCTTCCTCCGGGCTGGGTCCCTTTTCCTCTTCCTCTGCTGTCCATGGTGTCTTTGTTGAACCATACTTAGTCTGGCCCCTCGCCTGAGACCACTCTGCCATGGGAAACCCTACCAGGAGCACTAGGCTCCAGACAACACAGCCCTCAGGTTCATAGGGACACACAAACCCCTCCACCACGGTAAGGTGATGGTTCCCGGAGAGGTATTGTACTCTGAACATTTTTGAACACTGAACAGCACTATTTTGAATACCTAACTAATATAAAGTACATGATATTGTGTGTTGAGTGATGGGACTAACACTAACATGAACAACGATAGAGTGTACTGTACATGACGTGACCCCCGCAGTTTACCGCATCCTCCCCCTCTCATACACATTGACTATACACTGTTGGACTTGTTTTTTTATTTTTTCAACATGAGAAAAAACTAAAAGAGGTTGCACACGCTCGAGTCGTTATAAAAGGTACTTGCATTGTCTCAAAAAATTGTCACAAAATGCAGTCTGATGCCATGCTCTGTAAGGTGTTAATATAGCTTTGCACTGATTAAAAACCAAAGTAGAGGAAACGAGGCAGGCACTTCCTCCAACTCAGCTTCTACACTCGTCTCTCTCATTGGTTCCGCTTGGAAAGCACAGACGTAATCATCCTGAATTGAAATCCTAAATATCGAACATGTCTGATAATTTTTCGGGCGGGCCCTGATCATTCTTCAGTCAGTTTGGGAGGTCTAGGACAGCTCTGTAAACCCCTCACGCTACCATATAATCTGGGCCCGAGCATCTATACCGACCAGGGTTCCAGATCACATTCCCATGGTTTGCAAGTTAAATCGGCCCAAAATTCCTGTTGTCTGAGCCCAGCTTTAGCTTGCTTAACTCAGCTCAAAATGGAAATTTAACCATTAAACTGATCATATCACACTTATCATAGCTAGTTTCAATGAATTAAAATGTATGAAAGAGTTGTGACTGGTTGAGGCTTACGTGATTAAAAGTGTAGTGACGCTATGTGTAACAGTCCAATATTATACTTTTGCTCAAATGTCACACCAAAAAATTCAACTCTTCTCAATTTGCAGTTTGCAGAAGCTATATCAGCTATTTAATGTAAAGATACTTCTCAGTCAAAATATTAAAAGATATATCCACATACTGTGAAGTCTTTGGCGGTTCAGTGTTTCAAGCATTATCCTTTAAGGGGCAGTTAGCGATTTTAAAGAAAGCCAAAAGCCCTGAGTCGTAGACTCATTCACTAGGACGTCTCTTAACGTGTCAGGGAGTGATGTTAACAAACTGCACACACAATGTGTGTTCTGCATTTTTCGTGTTTCACAGAGCCAGGACTGCGCCGAAAAAACAAATTTAGTTTTGGCGCACACAGAACCATCAGCTTGTGGACCGTGAGGATATATTCGCAGATTTTTACAAAAAGTGTATTGGATTAAAATCCCTTACTGCCCCTTTAACAATTCCATTTGCTTCAGCAGCTTGTGCAGCTTTTGGAGCAGGATAAGTACTGTGACCATGCTTTTTTCTTTCCATCA
The DNA here is from genome assembly GCF_022379125.1 of Scophthalmus maximus. NCBI lineage: Eukaryota > Metazoa > Chordata > Actinopteri > Pleuronectiformes > Scophthalmidae > Scophthalmus > Scophthalmus maximus. The sequence continues at coordinate 1,561,478 of NC_061535.1, forward strand.
CAACAAATAGCCTCTAGACAAGTTTACGAGATGGGAGATGTTCAAGCACAAAGGGGCCAAATAATTATTCCTAAGCGAAAGCTTTGACAACACTGGCATTTGTCTTTGTCTGCATAACCCCCCCAAAAAAGGGAGAGAACAAAATAATTTTTGCTTCAATTACTGAAAAACTCATTTAGCTGATTACTGGTGTAGAATGAGTCAATACTGAAAGCACTTGGCTTCAATACCTGCCATGATGTAACTGAGCAATCTGAAAGACATATGCAACTTGGAAGTGACAGTGTGAAGTTGCATTTAATGAGCATCGAGCCCTACTGGTCTGGTTGATGTACTGCTTGTATAAAAGAATAATTTAGCCAGTTGTTGATCATCGCCAAATGAATGGCTCTTATCAAAATGTCATCCAATGCACCGTGTCTCACTCTGGACAAACAAATCAATCAATCACCACTAGTTATGACATGCTGCAAACTCGCAGGCGGGAGAGGTCCATGGAAACACCGGGGTGTCAGCAGCACTGCTAGATTTACTGTATTGCCCACCACCGTCATCAATATTTCTTAAGGCGTAACACATTGGCTTTTAAATGTATTTAATCTTCTTCCTTTTTTCAAATAATTTCCTTTTTGCTCATCTTAATCATTTTTCAAATGTATAATGTAAGAGAAGGGAAGACAGACAAATGCATTGCCTATAGGCTCAAAAGGATTAATAAAACTGAAGGCTACAACTAGCTTGCAAAAACCTCAGTCAGGCACATACTTAAGAGCCTATACTTAACTTCTGTGAAGGCTACAACTATTTAAATGAAACTCAAGAGGAATACTAAATAATTGACATACCCTCACTGTTACTGCTTGATTAGCCTTTACTTCTCTGATTAATCTCTGCCCCTGCACTGATATTACATCGTCCTCCCTCCATTAACAACCTGCAAAGAAGAGGAGACTATTGTGTGCTGGTTAGCTTTGTTAAAATTTGGAATTGAATCTGTCCTAATTGAGTTATTTCTGCAGCCCTGATATTCAACTCACAGCGAGGCGGTGTCGCCGACCCGTGGCTTACCACTGAATACAGGCGTTCAGAATAAAAGGCAATTTTGTGTAGTGCAGCCATTTTCTAGACATTAATTTGGACAGCAATAATGAGTGCAGTGCTTATACGGTTAGCACCAGTAAATTGGCCACACTTAACATGACATAATTCGTAAGCTTTAAATTACTTTTATTTCCGATACAGAAGATTGGTCACATGCTTTAGTAAATAGCAAGTAATGGTGCGACAAAGCAAAGGGGGTCACACTTCCAAACTGGTTTATAAAAATACTGAAAATGCATTTGTGAAACACGCCTCGAATTTCATGATTCCTGTAATCCTACGACAAACATGCAGCACTGTAGTATTTGCTTTTGGATGCCCGTCCTATGACACATAGTGCAGCTTTGTTATTCATTTCTGCAGAATTTAGTGTCTTGATGACCACTGAAGTCAGTCCACTGTAATAATGATTCTTCCACCATGCTGTCACCCCACGAACATGAGGCTTGCATCCTGCAGTGTGTGATGCTAGCAATCAACCAACCAGTGGGTCAGATAGACACCAATAAGCCATGGTCTCCATCTCACACAGCATGACTGCCTGTGTCGGAGATGACCGGTACCACCCACGAGGTGCCATCTGCTCTCCATTTCATATCAAAGTGGCCTGACTGTCTATCTGCATGCTTAGTGCTTACTTTGGAGACTTTCTGAGGAGCCAGGGCTGCGATTGGCTTGTAAACATCTATTGCTTCGGTGTGGGTGAATCTATGTATTTTGCATTTATGCCAACCTAAAGATGCAATAGACTTATTTTGTGGCAAAAAAATGTCTTTCGATGTTTCTAGCGTTTTTTCCCCAGTCCAGTTATGATTAAACCACTGCCCTAACCCTAACTCCTAGGGAAGTGGCCATGTTTCATTTAAACTGGCTTGGAAAAAAAATGACACATAGTCTTTGTTGTACATATAGCACCATTTAAAAATGGACGTGGTCAAAATTAGACTTTAACTCATGCAATGACGCTGACATCATTCTGTATTTTTTATTCCCATTGTCAACCCCCTTAACCAAGCTGACAACACGTGGTGTTTCTCTCTACTTCCTCACTGTGTTTATTCCACTCACCATCCTATTGTTTCCCACACTGAATCTTTAAAAAAACACCCAAGATAAATTTGCTATGATAGCTCGGCACTGTAGTTTTTGGAAGACATTTCTCAAATAGGCACTTTCATCATTTCCATCTACGAATACATGCATATGTGGTGCTTTGTCTGTTGACATAGTAGACACATAGTTACTTTTAGTTATTGATCAAATCATATCAGCCGACCTTTCAGTTGAGTGAACAACAACTCACTTAAACTTCAATTCTATGTTTGGTTGGAGACGCTTTCGATGCAGATTAACAAAACAAGCCTTAAGAGAAAAATGTGGTCTTTTTTCTTTCTCAGCTACCAGCCTGATTTATTCTGTTGTGGCTTGGTATTGACATAATCTGGCTTTCACTCTTGTTGCATGTGCCGTCACTAGTTATCGAGCAGGAGCAAACCTCAAAGACTGTCCACCAACTGTGTTGACCTTAGGGAAGTAAGAAAACAAAAGAACAACTGGGTTTGTCCAAAACCCAAGTTAATAGTTTTCTTGTTTTTATAGTAAGCTTTCGGGGAGCGTTGAAGAACATTTCAAACCAAGGCAGTTAAAGAATATTTGTCATCATAGTCTGTAAACCGCTTCAGATGAGGCATGAGAAGTGTTTGTGAGAGTGTTTTTGTGTGCGTCCCTGTGCTCGAGGAAGATAGATTTTTTGTTCTCTTTTTCTGAGAACTGCAGCCTCGACGCAATATACATTACGGCGACTGTCATTATCATCTTTGTCATTCTGACTGGGGATTTTTTCAATCAGCATACAGAAACAATAGTAACATTGTCTGCCACATACCATTGTTCTGAAAATGATTCCTCGCCAAACCTGCAGCAGCAGAGGAATACCTCAGTCTGCTGGCGGCCTCGACACAGGAACCTTTAGATCCATCATGCCATATCTTTGTCTTAGGGTGCTTTGTTACCTTTTAGGGGCCTTCTCTCGGGTGAAGATAAATGCTGTAAACACTCCTTTATGAATGAATAAATCCCCCCGCGCCAACACAGCTCCATGGCCCACTGTTAATAAACTGATTCATGGCGTAATCCACTCTCTCAAGCGTTCAGAGCCCCCTTTTTATACCCCCTATTTATGTTTGCTGTTATTTCAGAGTCAGCTGAAAGGAACCACAAGAGGAAGAAGATAAATCGCATTTCCCTGCTTTAATTTATGGAGGTGAGCGGTTGTTATATGAGCAAATTCTATCCCAGCAAACACCACTGGTGCGGTGCAGCGGAGGGAAACCTGAAAGGAGAGTTGGAGTCAGCCACAGCATTTCTCTCAATAACCGGCAAAGCAGGGAAAGTGAGCAAGTTCATTACAAACCTCATTGTGCGTAACCGCGACAGGGAAGAAAAGTTAGTCCGTAAGCAAAGAATATATCGCACTTCAGTCCCCAGAAGGACAACGTCTTTCATCATTGTTATCCAATGTCATGAAAACCTAAAAAGCCATTTTATGTCATTGAAGTGAAATCATTTTGCAGGAATACTGATGAGAAATATCATAATTCTTGATGCTGCTTCCTGTGTAAATATTTAAGAGTCTGACAAATTTGCTCAAACAAATGACAGCTCTTTGGACCTCTTACTTTGGGCAAATGTATCATATCAGTTTCATTCTGTATTTAACAGTGGAGAGGAAAGTACATCACTGTATGTGACAAGATAAATCAATTGTTTTGACAAATTATACCCAGAGGTCAAATAGATTGGTCACTTTGTGCTGATGCCACGATGAACCGTCGTCAGCTTACAAACGTGACACGGGTGTCTGTGGTTTGATCAGAATCCTCAGTGGGAGGCATGATGTTGTTTTCTTTTTCAATTAATAATCACATACCTTACATATACCTGTACACGAACACAAAATACATACCAACTGGTCTTTCAGGTTGAGTGGAACAGGTGAGCGCAAGCTGAGCGACTCCTGCTCACAGAGTGATTTGATCTGCAAATAACGTTGACCCATGGTCCAGGTCTGACGGAGTGGCCATCTGTTTGCAAGCCGCCGAGAGGCTGGCGGGCGAGACATCCAACAGTAATCCCTGTGCCTACAGCCCTCTAAAAATAACCCTTCCATCTTTGTTGTTCTTTCTATGCAGCAGGAATAATGGAAATGTGTTTTGAACACTGCATTTTTGTTTGTTTTTCTATACTGTTTATGCAGACATTTTGATAGACATATCAACACATATCCTGAAGACGCATTTTAAACATGTATTGTTAAGGGTATAGATTTCTCCCTGCCATGATTATTAATATATGTATGAGCTTCATTGTCTGGCTCTCTGCATAATATCCGAGTTAACCTGGATGTGGAGTCAAATGTTTGATTGATGAAAGTTAAATTCAGGGCGTGGTGGCACACTACTGTATATGTGCATTGTTTGCACAATTATTGTGGTTTGTTTGTGTCACTGAAGAAAAGAGAATGAAAACATGTTCTTGACCTTTCCTCGACACCGTCAGAGAATAGTATCTGCAGCCAACAACAATTAGTAATTCATTATTAGCATTACTGCCAGCATCACTGAAGATGAGCAGTTGACTCACTGAAAAGTGCATGTTGAATATTTTCACAAATAGCAGGATGATCTTTTTTTAACGAAAAACTGGCAACTGGCCCTGAAGTTAATCTATAATGAACCAGGAAAGAAAGAACTGCGAATGCTTTAGTATTTAAATATAAAATGCCCTTTGATGTGCAGAAAACACCTGATATAAGAGCTGGCAGGATGGAAGAGCAGAGTCTGAACGCCTCAGTCTGAACAGATCGCATTAAAGCCTTGACCTCAGCTTGGAGTTGCAGTGGGAAGTGTGCGGACAAAATAATCTAGCTGGAAGAAAAGCATCGGTACGAATAGTTCCGAAAACTCCATTTTCACTCGTAGACAGTTCACACCGCAGTGTACAGTACATGTATCTGAGAAGATGTGAACACACACTGAACACAACCCGCAGGAAATGAACAGGGTGAGGATTTGAATAAATGTATGAATGAGGAGCTACAGTGCAGTGCAACAGTTGGATGCAATTCACAAGAGCCGGGAACACGAGGAACATTTATAATGCTGAGGGACAAAGTCGGGTCGGCCGCATGGATATTGATTATGAACGAGAGGCTGCATAGCTGATTAGCCATTCCATTAAGAGAACCTCTCCAAGATCGACACCCGCAAGGCGGCAGGTCCGGACAACATTCCTGGTCGTTCGTGAAGGACTGTGAGAGGAGCTCAAAGATGTCTTCACGGACATCTTCAACGCTTCTCTGAGTCAGGTTGTTGTTCCGTCATGCTTCAGAGCCACCACCATCATACCTGTTCCAAAGAAGCCCTCTCCATCCACTTTCAATGACTATCGCCCCATTTCACTGACCCCCATCATCATGAAGTGCTTTGAAAGGCTAGTCATGGCTCACATAAAATCCGCCCTCCCCCCCCACCCTGGACCCTTACCAGTTTGCATACCGAGGTAAAAGATCCACCGAGGATTCAATCTGTTCTGCTCTTCACCCAGCCCTCACCCACCTGGATACCAAGAACTCCTACGTCAGAATGCTGTTCATAGACTTTAGTTCAGCATTCAACACCATCATACCTCAGCAGCTGATCTGCAAACTGGACCAGCTGGGGCTCAGCACTTCTCTGTGCAACTGCCTGCTGGACTTCCTCAGTGAGAGGCCTCAGGCAGTACGGGTCGGCAGCAACACATCGAGAACCACCATTCTGAGCACGGGGGCCCCCCCCAGGGCCCTGCTCTTCACGCTGCTGACCCATGACTGCGCTCCATCCTTCAGCAGCAACCATATAGTGATGTTTGCGGAGGACACAGCCGTGGTGGGTCTCATCTCCAACAATGATGAGACCCACTACAGGAAGGAGGTCAGCCAATTGGTCACGTGGTGCAGGGATAACAACCTCTTCTTGAACATCGACAAGACCAAAGAGGTTATTATTGACTTCCGGACAGGCCACACCCCTAAACCCCCACTGACCATCAATGGTGCTGCTGTTGAGAGAGTGAGCAGCACCAAATTCCTGGTGTTACACATTTGTGAGGACCTCTCCTGGACAATGAACACTGCATCACTGGCCAAAAAGTCCCACCAGCGCCTCTACTTCCTCCGCAAACTGAAGAGAGCAAGAGCCCACCAACCCATCATGTGCTCCTTTTACCGGGGCACCATTGAGAGCATCCTGACCAGCTGCATTACTGTATGGTACGGGATTGCACCTCCTCCAACCGCAAGACGCTGCAGCCCATAGTAAAGGCAGCTGGACGGATGATGGGTGTCCCACTCCTGGAAACCTATGAAACCCGCCTCACCCGCAAAGCAACCAGCATTGTGGGTGACCCCAGCCACCCGTCACACAGCCTCTTCAGCCTCCTGCCATCTGGGAGAAAGTACGAGCCCGTTCCACCAGACTGGCAAACAGTTTTATTCACCAGGCTGTCAGGAAGCTCAACACCCTCCCCTCCCTCCCTCCCCTCCCCTCTGCCCCCAATAACTCTGGACTTTGAACCACCCCCCCCCCACCTCCATCAGGAACTGCACCTGTCACTTTACATATACTCGTCACATACTTGTGATACTTGTCACTTTCATCAGTGCCCCCTACATTTATTACATTTGATCTGCACTCCATATACTTTATATTGCACATTTTCAATTTATTCAATTTATTTAGTTTCCTGAGTATAATACATACTGTACAGTATTCCTTTCTATTGCACATTTTCAATTTCTTTAGCTTTTCTATCACCGTGGGTCCGAGACAAACGGTTTTTCAATTCCTCTGTATGTCTGGAACAATACTGGAGGAATTGACAATAAAGATGACTTGACTTGATTACAGCCACTGATTTTCCGCGTGTCAGGACCGGAGCAGACAGCTAAACCGTGTCTGACCATCCAGCACATTTCGGAAGAGAGTGTTTAAGTATCGGGCAGGCTTTGTTCAAGTGACCCCACAGAGCTACCACGGGCCAAATAATTTGATAAGAGCACAATGTCCCCAGCAGCGGCTTGTTTTGGCCGGCCCCTGAACCACCATCTTGATCAGCGGTGATATACTGTGACGAGCAGGAATGAGCTGACTTGAAGTCATGTGTGACTCTTACCTCACCTGCGAGTGACTGCTATCTCGCCGAGCTGCTTATGGGAGTTGGGGTTTGAGAAATGTTTTATTTTACATTACGTTATAGTAGAATGTCTGCTTTTGAGTTGCCTCTTACCAAAATGCTTTGAGTGATTTAAAGTCGAGCTTTTGTTGTGAAGGGCAGGAACGGAAGGGGAGAGCGGGATGCGCTGTTGTGGCGTCGTCTTGGTTTCATGCTGGTTTGCCACTGAATCAAATATCGGTTGTAAGTCTGAGTAAAGTATTTATTTTAAATAAGTAGATTCAATAATGCTCGCTTTCAAATAGCTTCTTGTGTATACAAATGCGTATGCACGGATCGCCCGAGACGCACGGATCAGCTTACACGTGCGTGTGGACTGTTGAGACTCTACTTCTGCAGTCCCCTCAACAAAGATGCACACACGTAGGCTGCGTTTATGTGCTCATGGGAAAACTGGGACATATGTGCTTTCAGTGAATTCCGTTATTATTCAAAGTGGTAAAGACGCTCTTCTAAATATACAGAATAGCTCGTCACTCCTGGATTAGAACACATACAATATAAAATTAATCTAAATATATTTTTCACTTGTAGATCACGTGGTACACATTTCTGACCATTATGTGACAATTTCTTCGCCATAGTGCTGAGTTTCAACATTGAGTTATAAAGCAGAAAGTAGTCACATAATTAGAAAACTTCTGCCTTTTAAATTAAGGTTTATTAAGTTGTTGATATAATATGATTATATACAGTTATTTCTGCTACGATAATGTAATACAAATGTAGCCTCCACTTTCTCCTTTAATAACATGCTCTTGCTAAAATTTATTATTATCATATCATAATTCTTATTTATTTTATTAAATACATTTGTTGATCAGTCCCAAATGTTAGTATTTTGTCATTTTTCTCCCAGGTGAACAAAGTGGCAAAATTAATAGTAGTAGTATAAACTAGTGTGCTACCTATATCGTCAACGTTTCTACAAGGGTTAGTGTACATAATTGTTGGTATGATGGTTTGGATGAGGGTGGCCTGGGATGAAGTCAGATACCCAGCCTGAGTTATTGATCCAGTCCTTGTTTGGACCCAACATTATATTTTCCATTACCAGGTAACAACTGACAGTCGCAATGTAGTTTGTGTGTTGGATTCTAAATTTTCAGCTTGGAGGTTGAAATGGTATTTTTTGAGTGGTCATATCCAGGGAGAAAAATGAAAATTGAATGCAGCAATTGAATAAAAATTCAAGTTTGGTGCATTATATTATTTTCCTTGAAGTTTGTAAAACGGTTGGAGACACAAATGGCCTGTGTATTATTTGGGGAGGTTATTGGTCTAATAAGGGTTATGGTCTATCGTGGATATCTCCCTCTGGAAATCACCGCAAAAGTGAAAGCACAGCCAATGCTCACTCCACCACATCTGTCCAAAGCATACAGTAACTTGATATGAGCTGAGCTCTCAGTTGCAAAAAAAGAAAATTAAATGTTTTCCATCTATTCTGCTACCAAAGGAAAACCTTATGCCCCTCATTTTCCGCACTGTGAAAGGCAGAAATAATGATTTCCTATTTGATATGCACATTTCTTTTTTTCTGCCTCTCTCTAGTGGAATGTTGATTCTTTGGGAGCAGAAAAGCAATGTGGTGTCTGGGCCTTATTAAAAATCAGCTCCGTGTTTGGTATCAAACACTGAGACAAAAATTACGCAAACAACCAACTATGTTAGATTGTCTGGCTGAATGGTAAATATCAGGTGAATAATTATCTCTCCCTGTCGCCGTTTCCCTCTTTTGTAATGTAAAGTGGTTGAGCACCTCTGAGAGAAGAGTACTGTGTTGCTTCTGTAAACATCTTTTCTTCTATTGCTCCCATCCCTGGGACATCTGGTAGCTCAGCGGCATAAAAAGCAAACTGCATCCTGAGTCAGCCCAATTATGGGAAAGGTTCGATCAGCTGATCCTGGCCTCGTTTAATAACCTATGCTTCTCTTTCCCATAGAGGGAATAGAGGCAATGTCCCTGTGGACTATCGCAGTATCATTATTGTTGTAAGACTTGACAATATGCATGTAAGGGAATGGAAAGAATGACACGAACGAATGTGAGCATCAGTATCTGATACTCATGAAGTTAGTGTTTCGCGCTCAGGTACATGATTAAACAACGCTAAACTTGTCTAAGACATTTGTATGCACTCATAATTCACTCATAATACTGGAGTGTAGCATACATGGATTTGATTATAAAAACATGCTAAAAAAGGGGCATCATTGTGTCTTCTCGACATGTTGAAGTGTTAAGGGTCAAGGAAAGGTGGACATCCAGGAATTTCCAGCCGGAGACACGCTCCACCTCAGACCTGTTTCTGTGAATCCTGACACCCTTGAATCTTCCTGTAGTCTAATAGGCACTAAAGCTCTTTCCTCCCGTTACACATTTTCTGGATCAATTGACCAAAAAGTCGTGGCTCTCAAGCATTACCGTCCATGTATAGCTTTAGTAAACGGATCAATCTGTATACAACATTTCCTAACAATGCAATAATTTGACATGACGTATTAGTTATCAACCATCAATTCTATACTATATTTTTCACCGTAATCTCTATGCCAAATATAAAAGGCTTTTCATTCGATCTACATTAAAAAGGTGTCAGGAGAGAGAGCAGGAAGCAGGACCCAAATGCAGGATGTGGCAAAAAACGGATATTTAATAATAAAAGAAAACAGACTTACAACGTCTCAAACCAAAACCAAGTCCAACTTAGGGTGTCCACAAGATTTAGCAAGGTAAACTGAAAAAACTAGAGCCAGGGGCAAAAGGACAAACTGTGGCAAAACAACAGCGCTGACCAGGGAACATATCAGGAGCAGACGTCCCAGGACAGACTGGGGGACAACAGACGACCTGACACAGACAAAGGGAAGCACAGAGACTAAATACACACGAGGTGGGCGGGGCTAATAGAACATAGGTGAGACATTAGGAACAGGTGCAGACATTCACAGGGGCAGGAGACACAGGAAAAACAAAGTGAATAGACACGAGCCAGGGAAACCGGAAGTACAAAACAAATTCAAAATAAAACAGGAAATACAAAACCCGAGATCATGACAAAAGGTATCAAAAGGTGATTGTTATAGTGCAAGTCCTCTGAGAGGTTTTACCCACAGCTGGCAATTTCGTTCTTTTTTAAACAGTATTGATGAATACTGAAATCTCCTACCCATTTTTCTGTGACATTGAAAGAATGATAGCTACAAATTGCTGTTCAGATAGTTCATACAGGTTCGTGGTTACTCTGTTCATAGATCAGTCCATAAAAAAAAAAACAGGAATGCAAATGGCTGAATGCGATGGTAACCAAAATAATGCCTCTCTGTAAGATTATTTCACATTACCTTTTGAATTAATACAAATTAGTACAACGTAGAAAACAGAAATCATTTTATAATTTGGACTGTTTTCTAGTAGTTAACCACTACATTTGCATTGTGCCTCCATTCTACTGCAAGTGCTGCATCTACACTCAAATTTGCTCTCGCTCGAGGCTGTTTACTACTTCCACCCAGCAAACTCTACACCTACAGTATTTAATGTCCTGTGAAATCCATTTGTCAGTGTCAAAGTCATCAACGCGACTTCCTCAGACTTTTAAGAAAGCATACCAAGCTGTAACGACAATATGTGATGTTTTCAGACCATGATTTTTATTTTCTTTGAATTGTCAGTGACATGACTCATAAGTAAAAAAAACACACCACTCATCCAGTATCTGGCTTAGCTGAGGTGCTGGAGCTTTTAGGAATCATACTGATTGAGAGAAAATGCGTCTGCACACTAAAAACTGTCCAAATACTGTAATCTCCCACAGGACTCATGTCATCTTTCACAGAACTATATCTCATGGATCATGTTTGGTTTATAGGAAATTGGAAAAAACTATTAATAGTTATTTTAAACAATTGTTCATATTTATAAAATTATTAATTGTGATTAACAATTAGGGGGATAACCTAGTATCAAATTGGTGTCAACTATCATTATCTATGAGATTTTTATGCTAATGGTGAAAAAAAGGGTTGGAATCCCAGCACTGACCGTCACAACCCAGTTGTTATCACAGGTATTATGCTCAAAAAACAGAACCAATAGCTGCATAAAGCATGACAATACATATTAACAACAGCGATATTAATCAACAATAAATATCACCCTTAATAATAAAAACATCTCTTATCCAACTACAGCAGCTGCAACAAGCAACCATGAACACCAGCGACTACATTTCCCCCATCTCTCTCTGTCTCTCACACACATGTACACACACACACACACACACACACACACACACACACACACACACACACACACACACACACACACACACACACAAACACACACACACACACACACACACACACACACATACACAACACATACACACACACACACACACACACACAAAAAGGGCTTTCAGTACAGGTTAAAAATGGCAAATGGAAAAAAGAATAATAAGCAATAACAGTACAAAATCTTCTGCGCATGCCTCCTGATTTACCAGCTCAGTTCCTGCTATCTCTATAAGCTCCACCAGCTCATTCTTATTTTCATCCAATCACAACCTGATGGTTGCCCTGAGATGATCGGTTGTATGATGTTGACGTTAAATAATCTCACTCTCGCTCTCTCCTGTCATTTCAGCACCACGATGGTGATATACCTCCAGCTGGGATTTAAGCATCAAAGTCTGTTCCTCCTGTTCACAATGAATCAATTTTTTTTCTCAATTCAATTCAGTTCTATTCAATTTTATTTGTATGGTGCCAAATCACAACATACATTATCTCAAGGCACCTTACCTAGTGAGGTTGACACCTAACAATATTACAGAGAAATAATAATAACAATAATGATAATAATTTTAATAAGAGTAATAGTTGAGTAATTTTGATCCTGCAGCTCTGGAGTCGGAGAGAGTCGTTCTCATTTGTTTCTCTATGATTGAAATAGCATTTTTTTCTCACAGCCAGCATCTTTTTTTAAATATTGTTCTCAGTGAGCATCATATGGCTGCATACAGTAGAGAGAGAGAGAGAGAGAGAGAGAGAGAAAGAGAGAGAGAGACAAAAAGGAATTGTAGTTGAAAATCTTTTCAGGAAGTCTCTGGTATTGTCACTGTGGCTCATTTTCAAGCAACCAATCAAATTGGATGGGACTTGTCCCCCTGGTAATCAAGGAAATGGAGGAGAAACTTCTGTTCGTGTTTGTCTATCCAAGGTCGTGTGACGTGTCCCACGCGATCACGACGAAGACAGAAAAAAGCTCAATTGTTGGGAGCAGATCGGCTGGACACAACACAAGTGCACAACTGCTTGATCTAGGGGTGTTAGAGTGCGGGGCGACAAGCTCATCCATAAAAAGGACGGATGGTAAGATTCACTGATTTGCTGAGTTCACAATGTGACCGCCCTGATTTTAAAGTGTGCACATAATACATGTCTGGATGAACTTGGGATGTATTGGTGTTAACATTAATCAACTGCTCTTTGCTCAAGGCTTAGTTAGCCACCCTGGTGAAAGTGAAATGTGCTGGCAGTATCCAGCCCCCCCCCCCCCGCATTTCTTTTATTCAATGATAATAAAAGAATACTAAGAAATACAGGAATTAAAAATGAGTGTTTAAGGCCTTGTAGATGACCAGTCTGCTGGCAGTGCTTACTGCACATTGCACTGTGTCATTGTTAATCCTGAGCCGCATTAAAATTGTTTGACTGTTGAGCGCAGGGGGTGTTATAAAAGTGGAGACGGTGAACATGAATGGTTTAGGACACGGATCAGGTCTGGTTTTATTTCATCTTTAGTTTGAAACCATTTTTTTTTCTGCCTGTTTTCGAAAGGGCACAAGTGTTTTTCAGGAGTCAAAAAGCAACTACATATATGAGAGGATTCCTGAACTGCAGTACGAGAGAAACAAATTTCCCCTTTTCAGTGATTCATGATTTGCTTTGTGCTTAACATGTGTAGTTGCTTCATGCATCTTTAATGTATAATTCTGCTGCTACTGTTGTCATCAATAAAGATTAATGAGCCCATTCCACAAGCAGCTGCGCAACCCCCGAGCCATGATACCACCTCCACTGTACTTCACAGATGAGCTTGTATGTTCGGGATCGTGAGCAGATCCTTTCATTCTCCACAAGAGAGGCTCCTCTTGCTCTCATCAGTCCATTAATCGTTGTTCCCTTACGTCTTTTGGCCTTCAGATTCTAAAGGCTGTTGAGTGGTTTGTATCTGTGGCGTGGCCTCTGCATTTGTGTTGTTGAAGCCTTCTTTGAATGGTCGATTGTGAAACCTCCACCTCTGTCCAGCGGAGGTTGGTGACGTTGTTTTTCTTCATAGCTCTCGCAATATTTCTGTCATCAACCACTTTTGATGTCTGTCACTTGGTTCACCAGTAGTCTGTCTTTTCCGGGACATTCCAAATTGTTCTATTGGCTATGCCCCCGTGTTTCTTCTTTTCTCAGCTTAAGGATTGCTTGCTTTTGCCCATTGACTCTCTCTATCCACTCTTAATGTTGGTTCATCCTTTTTAACAAATGCAGTCGTCACAGATAAAACCCAAGGCTCAGACCAAGAGTAGCCTTTCAGAGCTCATACATGAACAATTAATCTAAAACGCAAAAGCTGGGAAACAATACATAATTTTTCTGTTAACGCCTCTAGATGTTAATACCAGGAAATAAAAGCTGAAATTCTGAACTCGCATATTCACTTTTTGTCTCATATTTCGTTCCTTTAACTCAAACATCCTCAGTTTACAACAAAAACCACTGGGGTCCTGTTCATGGTTTTGGTGTTTGGGTGAGTTTTGACTGATGGATATTGTTCTTTAGATGCTCTGCTATTGAAACATATGATGTAAATAGTTTTTTTTTTACGGTCTTGGAAGCCAAGTCTTTATTTTGCCTTTCACTGTTACTTGTGGGGGTGTCTTTTTCTTTCATTGTAAATAGGCTGGATCATCCAGGCATCTGCTCCTCCAGGGCGATTCCTCGCCAGTCAACGCCCACAGACCGCCCTCCTGTATTTGCGCCCAGTCTTCATCTGGTCCCTGCCTTTTTTGTCTTTCTCGATTCCAGACTTCAGCAGCAGTGGTCCAGTTGCACAGAGCCCGCCTGCTCAGGTAGAATTACAGCCACCTCTGTGCCTGTCTGTTAGCTGTTTGTGTGACAAGTAACAAAGGTAACTAGACTAACTAATACTAAGAAAATGTTAACCCGTATTAGACGAGCCATAGGTTTAAGTTATGGTGTTTGTCGTTCTCATTTCTCCTTTCCTTGCACCACATCTAGTTGTTTTAATTGTCCAATTACAAACCTGGCTTTATGGGTTGGAACTTGAAAGTGTTTTATTGTTTTCAAGTTAGAATAGTGTAGATAGGCAGTGTGTTATTTTAGTTTCTTTGAGAGGCGATGGTGAGTAGTGGGTTTTTGTGGGCTAACAAGTGTTTTGTTTTTTTGTTTATTTTATGATTTGTAACCACCATCCGCCATTCCCTTTGTTCTCCACCTCACCTGACTCGTACGTATTTTTTCTTTTTGTGAGATCAATTTTTGGCCTACAAAACCATAAATGGCATCATTTGCCATTCCATGACTGGAAATAGTTACTTCGCTTATTCTAAGAAGGCTGCAGGGTTGTAACAAGGTTAATCCTGTGAGTGATATGACAGGTTTTTCTAGAATTTCAGTTTTGAAAGATGATTTTCTTAGCCATTGTTAGAGAAATGAGTAAAGGGTTTCTCTGTTAAGGTAGGAGGGCATCTTGTGTATTATCTCCCAGCGGGCACTTGCTTTTGGGCCACCGTGCAATTTTACCTCTTGTAATGATGAAAGTGAGATTCTGTTTTTTTTTCCCCCAGTAAAGTTGAGACATTGAAAACAAGAAATCTGAGTTCAAATGTTATATTCAATCCCAAGCATTTTCACACAGTGGTAGTATAGTTAATTTGTTTCAGTTTATCGTCTTGTAAGAGATTGTGTTGAAGTTGTTAATGATGTTGAAAGTTTCTTATAGTGACACGTAAGGCTTCTGTAGATTAAAAAAAAAAGTATCATCTGCATAAAGACTAATTATTTGTTGTAAATTCCTTCAATTATATTGTTTTTCCTATTGCTGCTAGTTTGCTGAACATGGCTGATAGGGATGATGAGAGTGGGCATCCACTGTGTGCTGACCCCATTTGTAATCATTGTTACTAATGTTATGGTGGAGGTAGCCTGAGTTTCTGCGGTAAAAAAAAGTGGTGATGACATATCGCAGAAATGTCTGTAGAATTCAAACAATAGTCCGTCTGGCCGGAGTTATTTATTATTTGGCACTTTAGTCAGGGCTTTGTTGAATTCTTCAGAGGTTAAGGGGTGCAGCGAAAATATTTTCTTTCTCTCTGTGTGGTGCTGGCAAGTCCAGGTTATTTTTTGAAAAAAAAATCAGAAGAGTATAGGTTTCTGTAAAGTCTTTGAAAGACATTATTTATATTTCTCTCTCACTTTTTTTTTCGATTTTGAAAATGAATTTTGATTTGAATTTGAATTGTTCAGTTCATGTTATATTCACTGACTTAGGTTATTGGTATGTAGTGTATCATGATTAATCTAGGGTGGCATTTTAGCCCAAGTACGTTTGGGATTAGATTTAGATATGATCATTTATTTTTTGCTATTACCAAAAACTGAAATACAATTCAAACATCAGACAGGAGAATATGTAATGGTATCATACACACTACATGTAAGTTTGTGACTGAGATGTTATGGTAAAGATATGTTTGTCCACAAAATGGTGAGGAATGGCAGGTAGCACTTTCATTGAACTCCACAAAAACAAATAATAAAGTCCATCTTTCCTGAAACTGTCCGTGTTCATCATCCACTTTTCTTTTTTGTTCCGAAAAAGACATCTGTCACAGCCAAACAACAAATAAAGGGGCACATGTGGGTACCTTTGACCTTGGAAAACCAAATACAGTTCTTATTTTTATTTTGTATTGATCGGTAGTTTAAATTGGAATAAAACAACTAGGAAAAAAATAACTGAATTGAGAATAAGGTTGTGGGCCTGCATAATATTGTATTGCTGTCATTTAATGCAAAACAGAAATGGCCTGTGGGCCAGCAGTGTGGGACCCCTGTCCTAGATGCATTTCTAGTCCATATTTTGTGTAAGATTAGTTGTTGTCATTGTATGCAGTGCTGTAAAGATTGAAGGTCTCTCTCCTCTGGTCATTATTATAGTACGTTTCCTGTTAAGGCCCACCAAATGAAGACTTATCTCACTTACCTTTGTGGTATCACTTCAGTTGGCCTTGTATAACTGATGTCTCCGTAATTCATTGTTGTCGAAAAGGCCACTCAAAGGAGTTTAATTCAAGGCTTCACCAGTGGAGGCTGAGTTTCATTTTTCAGACTCTCATTAGGCAGCCATGCTTATATGTTGTTTTTTTTAAAATAACAGTCACTAACCTTACAAATGCATCCCATTGTATGTGTGCCTGTTTGTTTTCACCCTATATTCTCTTCATTAGCTGCAAAACAGTTGTACCTGGGAAAATCTCAATTATATGCACTGCCGACACACAACAACAAGTGTTTCATGGGATTTATATCCTTGACAGCAGTAGAAAACTAATAAATTATACTGCAAAGTCTTTTCATCTTGATAGCTTTTGTACAAAAACATCTCTACTTCTGCCTCCTCTGGCTGAGATAAATTGCCCCTGTACCCAGCACTGACATCAGCGTTTATGGAGGGAGGGCTGCAGATATGGGATGCCTGTATTTCAGGTCCTCCACCTCCCTTGCTTTTTCATTTTTTATTTTATTATTATTTTCCGTCTGTCTTGCTTATTTACCACTTTGCTGTATTCGCCAGAGGAAAAGCGCAGGGGGAGCATGTAATGGAAATATGGGAGATATGGCACTACAAGCTACTGCCTGCAGGGGTGGAGGAGAGGTGATGTCTCAAGTCATGATCCACCTCCCACATTTTTCTTAAATTCCACCTGCTGCCCTTCTACCACCACTCATGCCTTTGTCACCGACGCAAGTGCACTGATTCTAGAACCAGTAAAACAGTTTGTGTTCACAGTACGGATAGAAAGTATATGTTGCGGCACAGTAAGCGGGTCATGTCTTATCAGCCCAAATATTTGCACCTCCCGGCATTCAGGATTCTCATGTCAGTGACACTGACCTCATCTTTCTCAAAGGGTGGTGGGGAATCAAATCGATGCTATGTGGACAAAATCGGCCGGGCGTCGGACCGACCGTTAATAATTCATCTACCTTTTCCCACACGTGGGACTTCATCCTAGACAACGGCATGTGTCTCGGGACCTGAATAGGTTTTATTCTCAGCTGAATTAATTCTCCCTGTGCATTGTCCTGCTGTAAGGTTCTGGAGAGGGTCTCGGGAGATGAGCACTCTAAAATGCTTAAAAAATTCAATGTGCTTTAACATTGAGCCACTGATATAATGTCCTTGGACACCGCAGCTACAGAGCGTGTTACCTGATGACTAAAGAGATAAGACCTTAACTCAGTTCGCCCTCCCTCCACTACACTCATTTCTACAGGACACATATGTTAAAATAATGCTCCACATTAGTAATAACAGCAACAATAATAATACCAACCAACCCTGTTTTTATTAGCAATTAATCTGGCACTAATATTTCATTAATTAGTTGATCATGTAGCCTATTCAGAAAACAGTAATGAAACGGCATTTCCCCAATTTTATATTTTTATTTATTTTATCATATTAAGAGCTGGAACAATTATCAAATAATTCATTAGTTAATTATTTGATTGACAAAACTTTACCTTTCATGGAAAACGACAAAAATCCAACCCTTGAATCCTTTTTCTGCTTCGTCTTTGTTTTGGGGGCAGTTTCGAATTGTCGTTCAGGCTCTCGGGACGTGTTGGGCATTTTTTAAAAACAATTTATGACATTTGGACAAAAGTAATCGGTCAAAGGGGAAATTCAGCAGACTAATCAATAATGAAAATAATTGTTTCTTGCAGCACCAAACGTACAGAAATGTCTTGTTTTGTCCATGCAGCTAACAGTCCAAACTCAGAGGCATTCAATTTAGAACGATGTTGATCATATAAAAGCAGAAAATATTCACATTTGAAAGGCTTAATTGATATTTCATAAAAACTGTTAATAAATTTATCAAGTATAATATTGTTAGGGCTGATAATAGATAGATCATAACGGCCCTTTTACTAATTCCTTTTATTGTTTCTTGCTCAACACATGCCTGTGGCTCATGTTTACTCAAACCATTCACAGTACTGCTGATGTGTGTCAGTTCAATAATGCGAGCGCAAAGTGCTTGTGTTGCCGTCGACTATCCGTCACAAAGAGCAGGATGAGAGCCAATTCTGTTCCCTCGCCACCTGATTTCGTCTCTCGGGACCGGAATTTTGGTAGGTCCTCGTTCTCGGGTGACGCAGGACCCGCCTTGAGGAAGAATCCCTCACATTCTATTATGCCCCTGCCACCCAGACAACACCTAGAGTCACGCAGCTACCACAGACATCCATCATATCTCCCTGGACACAAACACAAACACAGAGGAGATAAACCAAGCCTCCTCCATGACCATCCATCTCTTCTTCTACTTGCACAGTCTCCTCTGATCTTCCATGAAGCAGGAGGGATTGAATGATAATTGTCTTTGACCACACACTCCAACTTGTTTCCCCTCCCAAAAACAATCACACCAGTGCATTTGTGTCTTTAAGGGGCGCATATGGTTCACATGCATGTTTATCACAAAAGATATGGGCCATTTGATTTGTTTATGGAAAAGACAGCGGAGAGTTAAAGCACTTAATATTTTTATGCTTTTGTCAAAGACATCATTGATTCCCAAACTGTCGCTGTAAAAAACCCATTTACTGACTTTGCAGATGAAGCTCATTTCTGATCACAAATTCACAGAAATCCACCAGGCAGCAACATTAAACGACTGTGCGCTGCTGTTTACCCCATGAAACCCCCCAACTACCCAGCCCGCCCCGACCCACTTTCAAGCCCCAGTGGCATTCTTCTTCTCAGCTGATGAAAGAGATTGCTCGGGTCTTGCACTAATGAATTGCCATTATTATTAAATGATGTTGGTAAATTATGACCCAGTTTGCCCACAATGAATGGTGCAGAAACTCCAAACCCACATCGTCAATTAGCAGCTCACAGCCACTGGCAGCAGCTAGCTGAGCTGAGTTGAACCAGAGTTTGGAAGCAGGTAAGAGTAAAAATTCCATGTGCAGCTCACTGGCGCTGCCTTGTGGTGCCAAGACAAACATCCTAATTTTTCCCCATAGATACATTTTAATAGCAATACATTCAAATATTAAACATTGTCACTATTTCAATGTCATTAGAAATGACCTCTCAATGTATGAGTTAGTCAGTAAAACAGCAGGTTATATGTGGAAAAATTGGAATAAATGTCTATTATGTTTTTACAAAAACGCCACGAACTAGAGTATTTTTCTGGCCACAGTTTCTTAAGGAAAGTGCATGTAAAATATGCACTTGCATAGATGTCGTGTCCCGTCCTCAGCCACAAGGGGGGAGAAGAGGGGAACAGATGCAGACACGGAGCTTCTCATCTCACTGATCAAATATTTCTTTTTCATCTGAAATTCTGCTTTGTTGTTAATGATGTTGACAACAACTTCAGTCCACTTTTGATTATTCTGATGGCTGGGCTTTTGACAAATGCAAATGAGCAAATGTTAATTCATGTTTTGATCTTCCTTTTTTTTATTTTTTTTATCTCTCTGCAGTGTGTTGATTATTTCCCTGCACGAGAATGGTGGGATTTCATACTTGCAGCAAGGTCATCCCTGGATGCTGGCAGACACACAAAACTTATTTGAAAGCCAAACTTTGGACTGCATTCAGATGCAGTTAATCATTCTTAAAAAAGAAGAAAAAAAATGACAGATGGTAACATGGCTGCATTCCATTCACACATTTCACTGACCAGATGTCTGCCCCACGCAGCAGAGAGTGTTTCCAGCCTGATTGTACGACCGTTCACAGAGCTGTCTCCATTTTATCATTTCTCACCACCAGAGAACTTATTCCGCTTAATCAGTGCTGAGTCACAGTATCAATTCAGGGGAAGCCACTCTTCGGAAGAAATCTTTTTCGCTTCTCTGTAAATATATATTCCCAATCCTCTCGGCGTACTTCACTGTTGGTATTCATATTTAGTTCTTCATCTGTAAACAGTTTCCACAGTATTTCATCAGATCCCAGTATTAATTTCAATTTTGGCATTTAGCTTCGAGCTCCATCCATGCTCGGGACATAATGGAAGAAAACTTCACTTAATGCCCATTTTTTATCGTGGCACAACCCTGCAATTTGACAAGGCTTGATTACAGCTCATCTCGGAGAACAAATACTAAGATCCTCCTGCAACTTTAGGACTCTTATTATTTACTTTACTGCTGAAGTGAATCTATATTATCGTAGCGCCTGGTTATCTGTGGATGCCCATGCGTCGCGGGCCGGCTGCATGTGAAACTGTCTCCATCGTAGATGCATTTCACAGCTTTGTCCCTTCCAGACGTCCTGCAGCAGCAGCAGCAGTTAGAGCTGTAGGCTGAGGAGGGGAGGGGGGGGGGGGGGGGGGGGGGGGGGGGGTCACATTCCGGACCCACTGAGGTGAAAAGGAAATGATGTCACCTTTCCCCGACCGCCATGACTCATTAGTTTAAGGCTGCGCTTTAATGTTGCCCCACATTCTGGAACCCTGGCAGTGCCAGTGGCTTGGCAGTGCCACACTAACTCTATGAGGAAAGGCAGCTGCGCTTTCACACTACTTTCTCAACACCCATTTCCATGCTTGTTTTTTTTTTGGTGTGCATGAAAAACAAGCCAAGGTTTTGATCATGCCTGATTTTTTTTTCACCTGATCCATCTTATGAAGCACATTTTTCGTGCCTTTTTAGCAAGCCGTACATTTTTACTTCTCGCGACGCATTCCCCTCTGCGGCAATGGAGTGTGGTACAAATTTAGAGCAATATACAGGATTGATGACTTAGGTTTTGGCACAGGAGACGCTCCTCAATGTTTTTCATTCCATCATGGCTCACTTGAGATTCATTTCAAATCATTATTGCTAATGTAAGTTTAATTTTTAGGAAAAATCTCTGGATATTTGTTTTGCACGTCTTCGGCTATGGGGAGTCTTTTGCAGTGCTAAGGTTAAGGTAAAAATGAGAGTTAAATTGAAATGTATTGACTTAAATACACTTAAATGTTGTCATGTACAGTGGATGACAAGACCAGATACAGTATTAAACGACTTAACGTACACAACGTACATGCAGCAATAAGGAAGTTCCTCCGAGTGCAAAGGGAAACAGAGTTCAGTAGCTGAATCAGCTGATTGTTGACTCTAGAGAACTATCCATAGCTCGGTGGGTACATTCAAATGGCTTCCTGTGCAAACGAAAATTACCCTAAATTGTCTACATCTGCATGTAGGCAAACATATACATGTAACCGCTGTTTGACCCCAGTTATTTCAGCCCTCTGACTTAATCCAATGAGTGCACTGTGTGAGCGTGAGGGTGGGTGTTTATGGTTTGGCCTGTCTACAGCATTTTTTCATACATTTATCATGCTTGCATGCATCTACTTGACTTGTGTGTGTGATGTAAATATTTATTCAGAGGAGTTACATCATGTACTTGAAACTGTACTTTTGAGATGGGGATTGGATACGCCCAAAGTCAGACTTCCTGTAGTGGGTTAAAACAAACTGCTTCATGTTAACAAGTTACTCTTTATCTCGTCACAGACTTGGCATTCAATTTTTTGGTGGGTTATGTCCAGCAACTGTTGAGATCTTCGGTCCATTTGTGGTCTTTGATACAAATTTTACTTTCTACTTTTTGTTTTTTAATTGTGTTTCTCATTGTCATTTGACCACACCATATATTGATTGGTTGCTTTAACAATCTGCGCTAAAGGGGGCCATAAGTGATTCTGGAGAAAGCTTGTTTCTCTCTCTTTGTTGTTATTGGGTTACTGCTCTGGCCCGGCCACGTATGGGAGACCGACGCACTAATCACTTGGCCAAAACCACGGTGTTGCAGTGCTACCCGCCAGCGCGTCTCTTAAGGTGTCGGCGAGTGATGTTTACAAACTGCACTCGCAGTGTTGTGCGGTGCGGTCCGTACCATTTTTTGTATCGCTTTTTTGATTTACGGAGCCAGGACTGAGCCGAAAAACCTGGATTTTCTTTTGCGCACACACGGCACCGACAGCTAGCGGACTGTGAGGAAATTTTCGCTGAATTTTACAAAACGTGTATTGCTTTAGAATTGCTTACTACCCCTTTAAATGTGAATGTTTGCTGTAACATATTTATGCTAGTGTTAGTGGTGAGGCAACGGGTTCGTGGTCCAGTCAGCGCAGTAAAATCCTCAACAACAGCAAAAAGAGAGACAAGCTTTCTTCAAAATCGCTTACTGCCCCTTTAATCCTTATAAGTGTTTCGAGAAATATTAACACAGAAAAGGGTTACAAGAGTATTTGCGGTAAAAGTTAAATTACCATTATTACAGGAAAGATTTTTCCCTTATAGTGGAGTGGCAATCTCATCATTCTTTCAATGGCCACTGTTTGTCCTGCACTAGTGGTCATTGTCAAGGAATGCAGATGCCGTAGGCATTACACTACAGAACCAGATGAACCAAATTATTTGATGTTCATATAAGTCGACACACACAGACATTCATTTTAGGAGTATTCACAAGCATGCCAGCATAACGACAAGCGATGAAATACGAGACTGTCCCAAGAGACTCTACGTTTTAGATGATGTTCCTGATACAGAGCAGGTGGAGACCTACAGTAGACGTGAATGTATTGAAAGTAAGGATTTAAAAAAAAAATCGTTATCAGGTTTGAAAAGTTTGCACTAAGCTTTACTTTTTACCCCTGTTGTGGCGTCACTGTCGTTAATGTTGTCTCACTACGACGGTGGCTTTCCTGAAAGCTCAAATGGGCAAGATGATTTACCTGCAGTCTGTGCAAGGCCTCGGTATTTTATGCCTTGCACCTGTTTGCATCCTCTCGGAGGCTCAAAACAAAGAGGTGAGGCAAAAGTTCAGTAACAGTGGGAAAGCTTGTGTAGAGCTGCATGCTCAGAGGTCAGGAGCCCTGTATGTCAGGCTGTGCACAAGAGGAGATGTATGTACTAAAGTGGAAACATATGTGTGCCAGCAGTGCGCATGTATCCTGCAATAAATCATAGATTATTGAATCATGGACATTTGCCACATCAGTGAGCTCTCTGGCAACTCCCAAGCCACATAGGAGAGGGTTATAAAGTACATGCTATTTTTGACCTATTTTATTCAGTGGTCTCACATGTTTTAAAGGCACCGGTTTGAGGAAAAAAGGTGGTGGAGAAGGAAGCTGCAGATGTAGGAAGAGATCGGAGAGAGAGAGAGAGACACACTTGGCCCTCTGCTTTGTGATTTCATGCTTTCGCAACTCCCATTGGTTTCTGACCTCCGTGTGTTTATGGTTGTTTTGGGGGAGGATGGTAGGGTGTGGGTGAGGATGGGGGGGCTGGGGCCTACCGTGTGCGGTCCTCAACGGCCAACGCTGGACTTTGGCGTTGTGCTCTGCACTTGTTTCTCTACCAAACCCTGACCTTCGAGGACTAAATTTATTCCTCCATCTCACAGAGAGGACCCTCTGCTGAGTTCATGTTCACTCTGTAATTTCATCAAACCAACCCTAATATTACACAGAGCAGCACCCAACGGATTTAAAAGTAATGCACTTTATCTCCCAACACCACAGACAATATGAAATAACTTACATAGAATATTAAAGTCATGTTCTGATAGTGAAAGGGAACGTCTCTAAAATATTTACTGTAATTGTACTGTACAAAACATTGTATTTCTGATTAAGCATTTTCTGGTGACAGACCTGTATTGCACTTGGTCATAGAAATCCCACACATAACATGCAAAACTCCATGTGTAGTTATTATATGTGCAACAACACAGTGCACTTGATTGTTGTTTTAAATTCTCTCCAACACCCCTGACTCAACAAGTTTACTGTCCTAGAAACAGCCTGCACACAAAAGGTTTTGTTTAGCACAGTACGGTTACAGGAAAGTTATGAGTGCCCCGGACATGAAATAATTCAACATGTTCAGCATAACTCTGCAACACTTGATGTAATTATGTGTTTTGTTTATGTAAAGTGAACCAAATTTTTTAAATTTAAGTAAACAAAAAAGTGAGTACTGGACAGAAAAGCATTTTTTTTTTTTTAACTTTATTAAACTTTTAAGATATATGCAAAGTGCGCAATTTATGTGTTGTCAATTAACCTCAAATTAATTGGGCTATATTGACCTGATAAATTTAAGTTAAAAAAAAAGTAGAATTCACTAAAACAAATCTAAAATTGTTTACTTAAAGGGGCAGTAGGCGATTTTAAACCAACACACGTTTAGTAAAAATCGGCAAATATTTCCACACTGTCCACTAGCTGTCGCTAGTGGACAGTGGTACAAAAAATTGGTACGGACCGCACCACATATTACTCTCTCCCATACTCAAGGCTGCGGGTTCGAGGCCTGGTCAGTGGAGTAAAATCATCAACAACAACAACAAACGGAGAGAAAATCTCCAACATCAATCACTGCCCCCTTTATAAAAAAAAATAGTCCTTGTGTGAAGTAAACATAAAGTGTTTGTCATTTTGACAGTCCAAACATTTTTTGTGGACTTAACAATAAAAAACTCAAGTCATGGAAGGAGTTGGGGTTTAACAGTATAAATGCATCTAAATGTATTTGCAATGAAAGATTTAGGTTATGGAGGCGTAGCTATAATTGGTAAAACAGCAATGAAACAGGAATCAACCCTTCAAATCGAGTAATTCTCCAAATGGAACATCTGTCCCCATCTGTTTGCAAGTGCTGCAGTGAAATTGGTCAAAAAGGAAAAATGTATTCACTGAATTGCCAACCGTAAAAGCTTTTAGGCATATGCAGTGTTTGTCTGCATGATGTCTGCTCTTCTAGGCATATCCTCCTCCTGAAATCTAATATTATATTGCACGTGTAGTTTCACTTGAGCCACATCGTAAATGATCATGAAAGTTGTGAAAGCCAACGTGAAAAGAGGATCATGGTGGGGCTGCCCAGCTGGAAGCAGGATGCCACAACACAGCTACGGAACACAAGTTCCAGTGTGGAGGATTCGCTTTGTGCATGCAACAGAGGTATCCAAGGGAAAGAGAAAAAAAATCCCTCACTTGTGGTTGGTCTTTTAAGTTGGAGGCAAAGGGCCATTTAGGAGGATCAGGGTGGATCACTACTGTTTTTGTCTTGATGAGCTGTGGTCACCAGATTGCCAGTCTGCTGTTGTATGGCTCCTCGGAGGGCAACAGGTTCGCATGGGGGGCTCACAACAAACACGCCTCTGCTGAGGGATTCTTCGTCTGTGGTTTCTGATAGGACTTGAGGAAGTGCTAACTACAAATCCAACAAGAGCCGCACGACTGGAACGTGCAATTATACCATACCGACGGCAGTGGGAGAAAGCTCTCTATGGCACGGGGTCAAGAGCAGTGATGGGAATGCTCTTGTGTCACGAACGCTGCTTGAACCCTGTTCATTTTCTCCCTCTCGGTGCATGGAGTACGGCCTGCACTGCTGCAGCTACTCATCCATCATGGAGCTTATAAGTGGCACAAATACACTCTTAGACACCAGGGAGAAAGAAAAAAATGACTGTGGTTGATGCATTCCTTGTTTTTCGATGAGCCTTGCATCTACGCCTTTTCTGGCACTTTCAGATGAGAGATATTTCACTCATCCATCACAGAGTTCGCAGGTTCACATGTTGCCTCTGAATGTCAGCATGATCTTGAAAAACCCCAACATCCCCAACGGCACGTTTGAGGATTTTGAGGAAGCACAGCGAGGCTTACTTGGATTGTTCTCTCTGTTACAGCTGATATAACGCTGTTGGTGGATTGTACTGACAGCTATTAACTTCAAGTTGTTTCCTGGTCAACAAAAAGCAGGCTAATGTTCCTTTTGAAAAGGCCATACTGATCCAACATTTTATTTCAGCCATTTATTTATTTTTCTCCTCACTTCTTCAGTAAGATGCTTTTTTAAAAATAGATATCTCTTTTCTATCCTGCTTTGGAAGTCAAAAATCATACACAGTCTAGTAAAAAATGTACCTGCAAGTCCTTTGAACCTCTTATATGTTCAATAAAACATCATATTTCTAACCTGTACAACACTGTAGTTATGTCTGTTTGATTATTAGAATGAACTTTTTAATTGTTGATTATTGTATTTTGTGTGATGCATTCATTGTGCATCATTAAGCTAAAAACTCATTGATATATTTAGGGCCTCTTTAGTCAAATTTCAACCCACGCTCCCTAGACACCAGATTCTTGCAATGTGTCATGGAAGTGATTGTGGGTGGCCATATCCGGTATTGTTCCAAAAATCACAAAGCAACTGATGAAATAGCGAGAAAAATTGATGACACGTAAACATATCAGAGACAAAGTTTGTTTGACGGACCTCAGCAAGCGTTGCAGAAACTAGCATCATCTGACATCTTGGCAATTTCACCGCCTGTCAGAGAAATGTTGGGGCATTTCATCACTTTCCTCTGCTTGTCAGAACAGTTGACAGTAGTTTACGCATTTCAAGATCATACTTCCCTCTTTTTGAAATCTGTCTCAAAATATATTAGGAATGTGCTTAAAAAAAAACTCACTGTGAACAGAGAAAAAAAAAAATCTATAAATCTTTTTTTAAACTTAAAGCTTGGCTGACATGGACTTTGATGTTGTAGTTCCACGAGGAAACAAGACCAATCAATGTGATTGTTCTAATGAGAACACAACCCTGAGGACGATATTTCATTTGAAACAACAAAACATCATAAAACACTCTCTTCAGAATTTATGCGTCGCTCGCAGGTGTGTGACTAACTTCTGCGGATTTGCTCTTCATTGCATCCGAGCTTGCACTTATATCCAGATGATAAATGTCGCGAGCAGAGCTTCTCCTGCCTGTGATATTATTGCAGGACATCTCACTTTAACAGTGGCAAAAACTGTTTGACGTCCGGCTTAGAAATGGCACAGACGGTCTGTACCCACATGGGGGCTCTGGGGGTCTGAACACAGGCCTCCTGTTGCTCTCCTCTCTGCCCATATATTGACCAAAGACATGTAAGCCTCCACGTATACAAAGGCACACACAAAGACACACACCCTGACACCAAAATACCCTACACTCCCTTTCTTTCATCTGGACTTCAGCTTTCAGAGTGCCGATTGAAAAGAGCAAAACCAGACCAAACACACTGAAGGTTCATTCAGAAATAGCTTGTAAAAGACATGTTGTGTGACTTATTTTTCCTCGCTCACCATAAAGGGAGCTTCTGTGGCTTTTGACGACTCCCCATCCTCCACCCATCTTCCTTTCTACTTTTGTCTTCTCCATAAATCAATATCTGTCAGCGAGTGTGGGGCTGCTGATTGTTTTTACAGAAGCGTCTCTGTGTAATTTGGCTAAATGGTACTTGCACCCAGTTTACTCTGAGATGGTAAACAGTCTGGCTGGTAAAAAGGGAGTGTGCCGATAGTCCCAAAGCATACAATCAGCCGTAATTGCTGTTGTGGGCTGTGGATGTATTTGATTACTTACCTGGATGATGGGTATGATGGCAGCCTTGCAATAATAAGTACTGTTTTGGTGAAATTGCAAAATACGGATCAGGTTCAATGTATCAAGATTTACCTGACATGTCTAAATCCATTTTTATATCACCTATAATCATAGGTAGTAGCCCTGCTATGTGAGATACCCGACATGAAAAATGATCAAGGACTTTGCACACGTAAATTCTCACGGTCTTTGTGTTTTAAGAGCCCAATAAAGTTTACCCCAAAAGAAACTTTTACAATTTGTCAGAGTCGCTACCGTTGCCAGAGTCAGTGGGTTTCTGTTGTTAAAATTAAATACCTCTAGTCTCCTTCTCTTCAGCTGCTACAGGACTTGAACTCACCACATGATAATGGAAATGTACAGGTTTTAAACAGTAAATGAGTAGGTCTATACACGTGCTGTTGTCCTGCTGGAATGCAAATGTAAAGATGATAAACTGGCACCAAAATGTTCCTGATATGGAAGAAGGGCTCATCATAAAGAACTAGTATTTATCTTTATCATCCTATAATAATGGTAGAACTCATGGACATTGTGTAAGTAGCTGCTCTGTACAACATTTAGTCTCATGAAACTCAGTTTTCTTTGGTTTGGTGCGTGTGACCTTGATGAACAAAACAACAGCAGGTCTCATACCTGAGCATTGCTGTCTTCCAAAAAAGAATGTGTACATATATGGTGCTGCTTAGCAGAGGTCGCAAGCTGCCGAGTCGTAAATTACACGGAGGGGGTCATGTTTTAGACTTTTAAGATTCTTGTTTTGAATGTGGCTTTGTCACATGCGCAATTTCGAGCTTTCTTGCGTTTGCATGAAACGTGAAATTCAATAAATTTAACTTCCTTTGAACTGCAACACACAAGTAAAACAATAATGAACACAGACTTTTCCACTGAGACAAACACACACACACACACACACACGTGTCTCTCTATAGTTGTTAGGACCCCTGTTGATATAATGCATTCCCTAGCCCCTTACCCTAACCTTAACCATCACAACTAAATGCCTAACCCTAACCCTAACCTATACCCAATTCTAACCCTAACCCTAAAACCAAGTCTTAACCCTCCAACAACCCCTTGAAGTTGTGAGGACCGCCCAAAATGTCATCACAATGTCAAAATGTCCTCACAACGATTGTGTAGAGCCCAAATTGGTGCTCTCAACTATAGAAAGACATGCACACACACACTGACACACACACACACACACACACACACACAAACACACACACACACACACACACACACACACACACACACTCATATGCATATGTATTGGACATCTCCTCACTGTATTCTGGTCAGTTTCCAGTACTTTTCCACTAATTCCTGACTGTCAGTTGCACCTCGCATGAACCCAGATACCCCCACCCCCATCCGCCTCACTCTCTAAACACAATCTGAGACATATACAGAAAGTCAAGCATGTGGAACATTATCACCCACACACCCACACACACACACACACACACACACACACACACACACACAATGCACACACTGGTTGCATTGCAAACCTGTATATGTTACTTTAAGCTGGATTTCAAATGAGCCAGTTATTTCTGTAGCCCACCGTATCCATTTCAAAACGACTCCATCTAAACAATAAAGGACTCCAGGGGTGAAGCTGGTGGTATTCTTTATTTTCACTGTCAACAAAACCCATCAAAATACAAAAAACAAAAATGAATCGGCCACATTAATCTGCCTGTATAGCTGTAGACCGCTGATGTTGTCCAAATACGATGTGGACAGTTCCTAATTTAACGAGCAGTTGTGAAATTTGCACAAAAAAAATTGATTCTCCAAACTTCTCTGCGGCACAGACTAGGTCATACCAGGTACAGGCATGTACTCTGACAATGGTGGAGAAGCGGCAGACAAAATACTGCTGAAACTGCTCATGCATGTATAAAGCATGACTGTGATTCTCAAACCATCAGCTCACCATAGTGTATGCCCACACATCGACTGGACTGCATTCTTGGTTCATTGCAAACACTGAAACACTAAATCGTGTGTTTTGTCAGGACCAGAGTGTATGCCACAGTAGTGCTAAATCGCTGTCTGTTACAGGGTACCCTGCAGTTTGTGGCACACTTGAAGCGACTTTGGTAGAGTATCGCGTTTCCCAACATTAGGGCTGTTGACCCCAAGCATGAGTATTTCCCGGGTTAAAGAGGGACGTGTGGCCTCCTCAGCTTACACATGTAAACACATGGTGTCCCGAGATGGATATTCTATAACTCAAAAGTAGGAAGGGATCTAAAAACAACCTGCCATTGCATTTCAAATATTCCGTTTGCTTTATTCGGCGTCCAACTTAAGAAGTAAATCAGACTCGGGGGGACATTTTCCCTTCATTAATGCCTTTTGATAAAGTCATCCCGGGGAGAACCTGCTAGGAATGCAGGTTTTCCTGTACGCCTGGCTGGAATCAATGTCACCTTTCACAGGGCAGAGCAGGGGGAAATGAGGGGCCACAAAGGGCTCTTTCAGCAGCACAGAGCCTTTCCCACGTGCTGACCCAAATCTCCTCCATATTTCCCCCCTCTCCTCGCCGCCTCCTAGCAGCTTCTCAGACATTCAGCCTTCCCGCAGACTTCACGGGGAGCAGAAACGTGGGCCTATGGTCAGGGAGTTCTCCCTCAGAGGCGGCGCGTGCTAAAAAGTAATGAGATTTGATATGGAGGTTAAAGGTAAGATGATGATTCATTAGTGAGGTGAACTGATCTGATGTTAATGTTAATGTAGTTTCTACGTGGATAGGCTTGTAAACGTCTACAGAGAACTCTCTAGAATTTCAAAAAATTCGAGGGATGATCAGGTTTCATCAGATTGATCCGTTTCACAAAATGATCAATAAGAGACGATTCTCCTCTGTTATGGATGGCAAGTGTTTCTGTAAACTCCACCCTCCGGAAACCCCCTCCCCCATTCTGTCATCAGTCTTACAGCCCCCGTCTGTACACCGTCCATAAACTTGCATGTAAATGTTTACACTCAGGCACTAAAGTAAACTGAACTGCACTTGCACTGATTTAAATCCCTGCACCACACCCACATCACCCCGGTGCTCCTCGGCCCTCAGCCGAGCAGAATTCCAAACCGGGCATGAATTTTTCCTACATGTGACGTGTTCACAAGATAAGAACTTGACAGACTTGGAAGGTGAACCGGTAACAGAGATAGCACAATGGAAATCTATCTGCAGCGGTGTGTTACACCATCCAGACGTTTGCTTTGCTTCTGCCAGAATCGGCACAGACGGCTGAATTAAGTTGCAGAAAAAGGACTACGATTTGTATATACTTTGAATTCGAGCTCACTCATGTTATAATGATGCAGGAAATAATCAGAGGTAGGAAAAAAGAGATAACATTTTTTTTTTTTAATAAAGAATTTTATTAAATTTTGACAATAAGTTAAACAACTTAATTTTTCCGAGTCCCAAAATCCATTCACACACACTTCTCAGAAAAATATATTGCAGGAAAAAGTTTCCAGAAAAGCAAATGAATGTTGTCAATCTCCAAAAAGAAAAAAGGAAAAACATAATATTCCATTTCATTCATCCAGAATTCACATTGAATTCTGTTTCATTGTTTTTTTTGTTCGTTTTTATTTCTCATGTGCAAAATTACAAAAATATATTTCTTTTTCACCGGGCAAAATTAAAGTTTGACTGAAACCGCACATCTGGACTGTTTTAGGGTGGAAAAACACCCCCACTAAATTACAGTATGATTGGAATTTTAAATGCAGAAACATGGAATATTGATGAGCACCAGTGGTAACTTTTGAAACAATGAGTATAATTTTACAGTATAAATGCATTCAGTGACATCTTACCTGAAACGCAAATAGATACACGACGGCTATCTGCATGCTAGCATGGTACAGCTACCTGCTAACAATAGCAAGGGTGCGCGTCAATGAAGAACACGATAAGCTACAGTACCAGTACGTCCTGCTCGGATCATGGATTCGAATCTAAGTCAAAATGTTTGAAATGGCGCCGTACCCTGCTAGCCGTTTGTTAATTGTGTACCTAATGTGTGAATTTCTTTTGGCACTTCCCTTTCCACTCTACACTCTGTTTGACAGAGATCTTTTTCAATGTAATCACTTACTTTTTTAAAGCAGGTGCTTTAACGTAAGAATTGCATCAGCAAAACACCTGGGGTAAAAAAAACAACGTCAAAAGCAAAACAGAACAAACAAAAAAAGCAAAGCAAGGTCAAGAAATGACAGTAAAAATGTCAGTATTAACCAGACAGTTCAAGGATCGATGAAGGACACTGCGATGTAGCGGGTGCCGTTGGTGGTGGGCAGGCCTTCGTGGAGATGAGTCAACCGTCCCGGGTGCATGAAGGTCCAGCCTTTCCTTGGTGACTTAATGGAGCAATTGTACCTATGGAAGCGGCAGCCCCCACCCTAAAAAGGAGACAGGAGAGCAACAGACAGTGGTTGTAGGCGGACCTGGATCATTGTGGAATGAGTCACTTTGTCTGTGAACGTTGGGATTAAATCTGATTTTGACGACATCCAGATGACATTCCGCTTTAATTTCATCACGACCCATCGCCCACCGCACCTCCCCCTCCTCTTTACCTGGAAGTCCGTGTCTTTGTTGTTGAGGGCGATGT
Source organism: Scophthalmus maximus (assembly GCF_022379125.1). Classification (NCBI taxonomy): domain Eukaryota; kingdom Metazoa; phylum Chordata; class Actinopteri; order Pleuronectiformes; family Scophthalmidae; genus Scophthalmus; species Scophthalmus maximus. Next base: position 1,594,294 of record NC_061535.1, read on the forward strand.
TGATGGTGAAGGTGGAGGAGTCATGGTGCGGCCTCAGGTATGCTTGTCTCTCAGGCGTATATTTGACCACGAAGTTCATTACAGCGTAACCCTGCGATGGCGGCACGGGAACACAAAGGAGTTATCAAACAGTCGGTGTTCCTTTTAACATAACATCCAAACCTGTCTGCCACTGTTAGAGCTCACATTTCATCAAGGAATGTCAAATTCATGTAACGACGTTTCAGCTTTTGGGCAAATGGTGGCGGGGCTCACTGCTTACGTTTCTCCCTGAGGTCCCACTAACCTTAGTGTAGTAGCCAGAGAAAACTTTTAACGTGACGGGTGATATGAACTCTCGGATGAAGTGTAGCCACTCTTTATCGAAGCCGATTTGCTTCATGTGAATGTCATCCGTGGGCACGGTCTCGTAGCCTCCGGAGATCCGCTTGTCCTAGGGAAAAGGTGGGAAAATAAAGCAGGCTGCGGTGTGATTAACGACGGAACAAACGACCCGCCGTCCTCTCTGTGTGTGTGACCGCAGTTTGCAGTGTGATGATGGTGATGATGGCATAGTGTCCATGTGTGCATGTGTTCGTCTTCAAAACCGCAGGCTGTACTTTCGTCTGCCTGCAACGGGCTTAATGACCCATCCAGCTCGGCGTTCTCGCACACAGAGTACGTCCAAGTGTCCGTACACATTTACTCTCTCAGGCAAACTTTTTATGCACATTAATTACCAATTTCAAAGCACATAAAACAGGCCACATGACTCAAACACCATAAACACAACATCATAATGTTTTATTTCATTATATCTAAATGGAAGACCTGGAGATGGTGGTGATAAAACCAAGCAGTCAGTTGTGTGTCTGCTTGTGTGAGATGGAGCGTGTCCTGATAAAAGCATACATTGCAAGTTTAATCTTAAGAACAGGCCATTTGTATCACAGCACATCTGGCTCGCACAAGGCCGTGAAAGGTAGCTCACCCGACCGACACAGGAACGTGGCAATACAGTTTACAAGGCCAAATCATTTTTCACTTTCAATTCTTCTTAATCACATCACACGTAGAGCAGAATATTCAATTGCAATTAGACATTGATTGGTTCATCTTTACTATGATAAGTATGTAGCTCGGACACAAAGTGATCAAATTACAACAAATTTCTTTTCCTGGAGGTTAGAGAATGATCCCCGCTGTTTCCAGCTGTACAGACTGTCTGGGAACATTGCTGGAAATGATGTGTTAAGGTGGCGCAACCTATTGCCACAAACCATTTGATAGGTATCATTGTACAATAATCAGTTGATTAAGAGTTTGACAGTAAATGTAAGAGAGTGAACATGGGAAACATAACATTTACTACACATCAGCATGTTAGCATTTTCGTTTGCATTCTGGTAATAGCTGTGTTTTGAAGCATTACTCCTGTTTGAGACGAAAAAAGAGCGATTGAAGCCAGAGCTAAAGATGTTGCTTAAAATTTTATAAAATAAATAAAAAATTGATGAATCAAAACAAGTTGAGGGTAATTATTTGCGTCCATAATTTTGGTCTGCGCCCATTTCTGCCCTCGCAAAAGACGTGTGAACACCGCCACTGTCTGTCGTCTGCAGGGTGTTGACCGCAGTTCTGTGTTACTGTACTGACCTCGTGTCTGCCTCCGGACCATGTACCGTAGTGCTCCATCTCCTCGACTATTTCATCACAGGCCTTCTCTGAGAACACTGGGAACCAGAAAACATCTGGACAGGGCTGCAATGCACACAGACACGCACATGCTGAAAGAGACTTCTGAGAATAGACTTCAGCAACACCTTCACCTTGAGCTGCACTGACCAATGTGATACGCAGATACTGTATGGTAAAAGCAGATGTTTGGGATTTCCGCGCAACATTATGCCATTCACTTTTATTGTGTCTCTGCCTGTGTCTACTATAAATCTCAAACACACCCAGATACACACACACGTGAACACAAACCTCCTCCATGTGGTTCTCAGTGAAAATTCGAGTGTAGTTTTGGTGGATGTACTTCTCCTTCCAGTCCTGCAAGTAGAAAGAGTTTCTGATTAGTGACTGTTTGCTGACCCACATACCACACAGAGCTAATCCTCTCTCCTACAGGGCATGCCCCAGCGTGCCAAGTACAGTGAATCACAAAGCCTGATCGGACAGGAGTGTTATCACACTGAAGTCATTATGTCGAAACATCTCACATCTCTAATCCTTCCATTGCTAATAACCTTTACAGGAGACTGCATCTTATCTCAGCTATTCAGAAACAACAGCGTCTTCTTCTTTTTTTTGTGACTGAAGAATAGTGAGAGATCATAATGACTTACCAAGGGGTTTTCAAATATCTGCCACAAGTCATTGTTGTAATGAGAAATGTTATAATTGGCTGTGGAAATGAGCCTCCCAAAGTCATGACGGTTTGTTAGGTACATGAAGACGCCCTGCAGCAAACGGGGGAAAAAAGTCCAGTCACTTTCACAGAACTTACAGAGGCAAAAAATAAAATCTCAGTAATGTCTCACAGGTAGCTTTTCTAACAGACCCATAACAGCATAACCATAACACATGCAGAACTACAGTACAAAAGCACACTGTAGGTTATAATTATTAACACTCCTCAAAGGTCAGCACTGGCATAAAATTAGCAAAAACAAAACAAAAACTAAAACAATTTCTTGTTGCAAACTACTACAAAGCTTCATTTGCACCAAAAAATTCAAAGTGAGCAGGATTTCAGTGTGTCTTAACACACTGAAATCAACCATGATAAACTAGGAGAGAACCAAAACAGACACAGGGGCCATATAAATAATCAAAGATTATTTATGGGTTGTGGGTGGGGGGGGTGGACGGAACAGAAACAGAAGGGGTGCTGGGCAGCTTGGGATGAAGCAAGTCCAGGAATGATATTCCTTCTACATTGAAGCATTGGGGGGAGGGGGGCGCTGTGTAGGGGAGGATGTGGACTCACTATCAGACTAGGCTTCGTAAATCACAAAAGTTGATGAATTCGGGGTGTTTTCGAAGCGCCCGCATTAAGTTTCCAAATGGCTCGTAGTTTAGACCAGATGATTTACACGTCTGTAAATACTAATTTTTGGAGCCTAGTCTGAAATCAGTCAGTTTGTTTGGAGGTTGCAGGTGGTTACGTGTGTTTGCTGTGAGGTTTGGCTGTTCTCTGTAAAGCATCAGGACAGGGGACTTGCATGTGGACTGAATCTCCAATCTTCTTTCTCCTCCTTGATCTCCTCTCGGAAGCGATTATAAAAACAGGACACAACACAGGTGTCTCTCTCTCTCTCTCTCTCTTTCTAGCTCAGAAAAGTCTGCTTTTAGACCGAAACTCATCACAAGCAAAAGGTCAACATCGATTTCCAAAAAGCTGCCAGTCAACATTTCTTATGTATGAACAGTGGGCAGCAGCGTGGATAGCAAATCAATATTAAAACTTTTTTGACAAAACAAAAAAAACAACCCTGCAAACATCGAGATTTTAACAGGGCAGGGGCATTTTCAATCAAATCAGAGATTTCCCAGTGCTAACCCATTGGAAATGGATGTTTGACAAAGCAGAATAATTAAAACAAATGGAAACCTTTGGGGGCCTGAGCATATGGAATGATTCCGGAGAAGGGGAGTCTTTTTCTCTGTGACTGGTCTAAAATAAAGGAGAAGGCATCATGTAAATAAGATAACACGAATCAGTGTTTCAGAATAAAAGACAGGGTGACAGTTGAAAATATATTTATGTCACATACATAGCAACTCAGGAAGAGGAGGGGGAAATTCGCCAGCATGAAAAAAGGAGCAAGATTCCCTCTGAAGCTGATGTTTTCGTTTGTTAAGATGGGTGGAATGCATGCTGGGAATAGGGGTCAAGCAATCCAAAAGTACCCAGTGTTTGGATCAGGCGAGGTAGTTGTTTAGAGCTTAGCACCAGTGATGTGTCAGTGACGTTAAGCATGAGCTGGAAACACATTTTTACAGGTTTTAAAAGGGGAAAGAAAAAACACATAGACGCAGACAAGACGGCTGTGGTCATATGACAATGACGGCAAAAGAAAGTGAAGGATGATGGAATATAAGTGGGCGCAAAGATCCTTAGCACACCATAGAGCAACCATCAACAGGGAAGAATCATGCCTTGATGACAGACAAAGACGTTCCAATCCGCTTATACTTGCCACGCTTTCACCGTTGGTTGCTGTTGAGCTGTAAACTTTTGTCAGGGTTAAGATTCGTTGCATTGTTTAAACTAGCAGCTAGCATCTATTCAGTATGTAAGTACAGAATTTCTAGTGTAAACGTCCTATGTTGCCATTTTTTTCAGAAAAGATAATGTTCATTTTTTTAAGGACTACATGACTAAAATACAGCATAATCACAATACTGAGACATGAATCCTCAAGACCGAAGCTGGGCCTTCTTACCAGTTCTCTGGCATTTCTACACAAAGCCATATCTGGGTCCAGTTTCTCCAGAACAAAGTAGTTCCTCTCTTTCAGCTCATTCCTCAAGACCTGGCCCTTGACCAGGTAAATGTGTGCCATGTAAGGAATGTTCCACACACCCCTAGAAACAACAAGACATGGAGAAAGTGAGCTTATCATTCTGCAGAAGCTCACCTGCCAAAGTTGGCATTCTTGGATTGTTGGGCGAAGTTTCGCATTGTAATGCTCATGTCATCCATGACTACAAGTAGGAGTTGTTTGGGTCCATGTTGGAGAACTACATATATGGTCAAATGAAGCAGCATGTCAATTTTGGAAAACATATTCATTGGGTTACATGAAGGAAACCAAACTGTAAAGATTTTTTTTTTCCCCTCCCTAACTTTTGACCTGTTTTTCTGTTCAGTCCCGTTACATTTCAGACTGCGTCACCACAAACTCCCACTTTTGGCACCGGAGGGTCACACTATTCCCGGATCCCAACCTCCTCCACGCAGACACCCTAACTAACCAGGAGTTTCTAATGCAGAAGGGAGGACCTACTCCCTGCAGGTCCGCGGGTGATTAAATATGAGTTTCCACTGTGGTGGGTGAATGTTTATTCCTCTGCGCCATCTGGCCGCTATTTCAATTTATGTCCAAACACATAAAAAAGTGAGTCAGTCAGAGAGGAGAAGTGAATATGACTACTGCTTTTTTTCACGCCTGCTCAGTGCTCACACTGCTCAGGTCTGATTGTGGCTTTAACTTGACTCTGCCTATGTGCGTTCTCAGATTAACTCACAATAAAAACATCTTATGCGTCTTGTTGTTTATGGCTAAACATGGGTATCAGTAGTCTCAGCACAATCTTTACAGTCATCAACAACATGATGCGAACCATAAAAACCATAAAAATGAACCATAAAAATGTGCAGCCATGGCCGTGCGTGCCCTTACTGCACTTGTGACTTACATGCGTTTCCTCTGCACAATGTCGACATAATCTTCAGAGCGAGCATAATAACCATCCAGACTCAAGGCTCCCCAGAAGTTGGACCACAGCTTGCTGTGACGAGTGACAAGGGGACCAATTATTTTTCTGTAGGGAAGCAGAAGACAGAGCGGAGATATGGTAAATCTGTCAGGGCTGATAAAACTCAGTGTCATCTCGCAGACAGCCAAACACCTAATGCACTGAGTTCCTCAGTGGTAACGCCAATGCGCGCTGCATCGGGAAGATCAGCTTTTGACTGGAAAGATACGATCACCGCAAAGTCAGTAACAGATCGAAAGCAGTGAGTCATGTGAACCAGGCCCCTACGTCATGCCGGACTGAATCGGTTGCTGCAGCAGGCTGTTTTTTTGGGTTTTTTTTTTGGGGGGGGGGTCTTTTGAATTTGCATCAGATACAGTGACACAGGATTTTTCCACGGTCTTTCTTTTAGTCTTAAAAACCCAAGCCACAATGCAAGGAATTCCTTTTTGATTATTTGAAGACAAGGAAAACTGGGCAGCCTTTAAAAAATAGGGCCATAGTTCACATGGTTAGTTGATATTGATGCACCACATTGTGCTGCTAATGCTAAATTGTCTTAGCTGAGATAGATCTGTATTTTTCCTTCCACAGCCTCTGTGCCAGCAGAAAATTATCATGCTGTCTTTAAATATCCTCGAGAGGCTTTCGCTTTGCATGCTTTCAACAGGTCACAAAACAATACCACAGCCACTATGAGATCTAGTTTGTGGGAAGCTTTCTTCACAGTCTCTGAGCTGCAGCAGAAGAGGAAAAAAAAGGGTTTGCATGTTTGTTTTTTGTATAATGCAAAGTGGCACTTCGGGGTTAGCGCAATAGACTCTTTCACTGTTTCCATGTGGTCGGGCAAAAACAGGAAGCCAGAACGGCTTATTTTTAAAAACTTTCATTCACTCGGCTGTAAGGTTCGTGTGGTTTCGCCAATTGAGACGTGAATGCAATGGTTCAATGCTTTGCAACACCAAGGAGGTCTGTTGGATGGACTCCCCTGTTGCAGTTACCGTGTGATTACCTGTTTTGCTCAATGAGGAGCTTCAGTGTCTGCCTGTTGGTGAGCATGACGTCAGGGTCTATGCTGAAGTAGTAGTCACATGCGGCGTCCTGGCGGCAAAGATCCCTAATGAAAACAGAAAAAAACACAGACACGGCAGGGAAAGTAGTGATTGTTCAATCCAGAGCTGATTACAGTCAGTGAAATACTTGGAAGTAATCATCGCCACAAGCAGAAATTTATCAGCTCCTAAGTATAAGATGTCGTCTTTAATTGCAGAGTCAGACTCTCACTGACTATCTTTAAGTCTCCAGTGGATAATGTGATTATAGGGAAGATTAGAGGCTTCTCATAAACCTTACGACTTCTTCATTACAGGGATGTCCTGACCAGTGCCCTTTAGTCTCACTGTGCTTTGAAGCCCCACAGATTGAAATATCACTGTGACAACAGACTGTTATTCAACACTGAACAATGGAAGGAAGTTCCATTTGGGATTAACCTGCACCTGTCTTGCTGCCACATGGAAAATCACATCCACACTTCCCTACAGTTCAGCCAAGGGACAGGATATAATAAAAAGTCTGGGGCGCATAACTTTGAACCCACAATTTTTACAATCATACTACATAAAATATATGTGTAACATATTTAGTTTACAATGCAAACACTAGGGGAGCCACGTAAGGATCGATATATTAACTTATCAATATGTGAAATATCTATGCTTTGCTCTGAAACCTGTTTGCTTTCTTAAATAGAAACCGTGCAAGACCATTAAAATTAATCTCGCAGGCACCTACGATTGATCTGTGCCAACAATACCATAATAAGGTTTCATCAATTTTGTTCTTCAAACCGCAGGCTCTGGGAGATGACAGATTTAGAGAAGAGGTACACATACATGGCCATGTTCCTGGCCTCTCCTTGGCTCAAAATTTCTTCTGGTCCCACCACCTTGAATCTGCTGAACACATTCCTGTTCTCTTCCCAGAACTTCTGGATGTGCTTCTCGTGGTAAACCTCCTGAGGAGGGAGCCAATGGATAATGCATTAGGAGCCAATGATTAGGAGTCGTGCTTGATAGAGATGTTGAAAAGAAAAGAAGAGCAGCTGCCGACACTCACATTGTTGTGGACAAAAAGTTTAAGTTTGTCCTTAGGATAATCCAGAGTCAGCAGCCGCTGGAAGAATTCAGGGAGAAATGGAGTTGGCTGCTCGATGAACACTCCGACCAACACATTTGGATACTCCTGTTTAGATTAGTGGAGAGACAAATCAGTGCAATTTCAAACAAACGCTCTTAGTAATGGAACAGTTTAGCATAAATCATGAATGATTTTGACATTTTGCATTAGACATAAACAAACAGTGATGTTGCTACAGGTGGTGTCCATGACAGCATTCTCTTTTTAATATCACCTAATAGCTCTTTATTAACTGATGTGACACTAACAAATATTCTCTGCAGTGTTCTTTGTTAGAGTAAGGACGGCTGTTGTTATTGATCTAATGAACTCCCACTGGGTAAGAACATTCAAAACCAACACGTTAATTTTACAGCTTTGCAGGCATTCTAACTTATAACTTCCCAGAATTGCCACGTGTAACTCTTTGTAGAGAACAGCGCATGTACAAAATTATTGCTCAGACAGTTGGGGCTAAGATGACATAAAGAAAAATGATGCAAGCGACACAGGGGAGAGAGGAGGAAACATTTTCCCATGACACTCCGCTCCAGCCCACAAAGCTCAGTCTGGACTCCTGATCCCCTTGACCAGTTCACAGCGAAGGTCTGGGCCAGGGATCAAAAGGGATCCGAGCAGAACCGTCTAATTTGCAAGTTCCACAATGACTGTATTTGAGGCACATGAAGGGGAACTCATGCATCCAACCCGTTGAAGCTTAAATTGTGACAGAAAGACAGTGGACAGCCAGCAAAGGAAAGGGAGTGGCAAGAAGGACAGTGAAAAGCTAAACTAAAAAAAAACTATTCATGCAGAGAGAAGCAACACCAGGACTTTCATTTAAACATGAGACAAAACTACAGTAGACAGCAAAGTGGTCTGGCTGGCACAGTATTGGTTCCGGTGGTGTAGCACAGTGCCTTTATAGGACCTAAACTCAGTCCTAAAACCAAAGCACACAAAGAACCGAGTAGGTTTACCCCACAAGAAAGGACAGTGTGACCAGTGTTTCCATATGACCTGATCTTCCCAAAGTCTCTGTCCCAAACACAGAGCAGCCCAGTGGAATGAAATGTCCACTGACTTGCTTATTATTGAAAAGCAGCTTTCACAGAGATCCCTTTCATGTACCTGGGTTTGTCTTGAATCCACTCCAGTTATTGCTGTTGAAGCAAATTTATTTATGGATTACAGTAGTCTCAGCAGTGCATTTTGTGATATTTAAGATATTGTGCTATTTGTGCAGTGTGAAATCCTTGAAGGTAAAATTTAAGTATTATAGAATACAGTGTATTGCCTGCATGGGATCTTGTGTATGCTTCAATACTCTTCCCCCAAAGGAAGAACAAGAAATTTGGGTAACATTTTTGACAGATGCAACCACACAGCCAGAGACATTTCCTAGTGCCTGCCATTCCTGCTGTCTATACGTCGCCGGTCTTGGCTGACAAATTTTCGGCGTAACCACTATAACTTATTATTATGGATAAAACCCATACTGAGAAGCCCACTAAAAGCAAGGCTGGTCGACAGAGGCACCCTTTCAAGTTAACCCTTCTGAAAACCCCAGAAGCCATATCCTGCACCACAGCAGTGCAGTGCTTCCTCCTCCCCAAGTAGTTTGCCCTGGCACTTATTCTCTTTTAAAAGGGTCCAAAAGGGCCAGTGAGTGCATATCCTATTATTGTTGGAAAGGGAGTGTGTGCAGCACCAATGGTCTTGCTTATCTGTTGAAATAGGACTAGCTGGGCACCAGTCTTACTGTCTAGACAGTCACTGATAGATGGATGGCTCATGCTACAAAACCAGGCCATGTTTCATCCTTTCCTATACAGGGAGGAGGCTAAAAACAAACTTTCCACAGCTGCTATTTAAATGCACTAAAGTGGACGGCAATAGTGTAATGGCCTCATTTGAAGAACTTACTTTTAACTGAGACAAGTCCAAAATATTGTCATCACAGTGGCTGCATCCATGTTCATAGTTCCATGTATTGGGAACATAGTTGGCTAAGTAGTTCAAGTACATCTGTAAAATTAAGAATACAACACAGGTAAACAACTGGTTACAGACAATTAATATCATCATTATCAAAGCATAATCACTCACTCACATTTTCATGATATTCAGATTTACTGTGGAAATGTGGAATGACCAGGGAGACTTGAAAGTCAAACTAAAGACCATAAGGTTATCAATGTCTCTTCCACTGGAATAGAGACATGACAATCTTTATAAAAAAATAAATGAAGACATGGTAAAAGGGATTCTCTGATTCTGCAAGCCTCTGATCGTCAGACTAGGAGTTTCAGAGCTAAGGGGCCTTGACTGCAAAGGTCTGGTCACTGTTGGTCTTCAGCTGGGACTTGGGGACAGACAGCAGAGCCCTATCTGAGGATCTGAGGCTGCTGTACTCTCATATGGGAGCAGCAACTCAGCGATACCACTGGGAGGTAAACTGTGATTTAAAGGTGATCAGTAAAATTTCAAATCAATCCTAAAACTGACAGTTGACCAGGCTAAAGCAGGGATGATAGGATCTTGTCTTCATCTAGTACTTAGATTTCATTTGGGGGGGACTGAGATAATTATTGACAATATATTTTAATGTAGCTGGATGTTTTGAGACATTCAGCACTTCATGTCTGACAGTAAAGATAGAAGATGATTAAAACTGCCTTCTTCACTGGTTGTGAATCGAACATAAATTTGTGTACCATCTGCATAACAGTGGTACTAGATTTTGTGCTTATTTAAGATATAGCAGTGTCCCAAGGGACCAAGGATGGGATTGAAACCAGTCTACAGCAGTGTACCTGATGCCGACCCACTTTTAAATGATCAAATAAGATAAAGTAACCCAGAGTGTAAAATCAAACCTCAAGTCCAGGATTATCATAATCAAACATCACCAGCATCTGCTGCAAGTAAAAGAGTATTCATGAAACAGATAAATTCCTAAGTACACAATATTTTCAAAAACAATTTTTTTTTCAAATGGGTAATTTAGGAATAGGGCTAAAATTTAAACCAGCCTTTCAAGATGTGGATGCATTACTGGGTGCTTAAGACAGGGGGAACATGGTCAGTGGACAGAGAGCTATTTTATTCTGGTTCACTTCATAAATTTCAGCATATTGTAATCACAATCATAGCTGCTCTGTATTTAGTGTGCATGAATGCTATACATTTTCTGGGAACATATGAAATCCATTGCACTACTCTTAAGGAATCATTTAACGCAGACATATAAAAGAGTGATCTTGTATCTGTCGCCAGATCGTACTTGGCGTGTGGACTGGAAAATAATTTCAAAACTAATGTTCATAGATCCAGCTAGGCAGCCCCAGCGTTAGAAACCACTGGGAGGACACAGAGTCTGTGATCTACCATTCAGAGCTTCTCCTCCAGATGCTGAGGCCTCTGGGAAGGATGACTCAACACTGTGGTGGGTTTGGTTTTCTTTATCAAGGAAGACCAGAAAGAGGCAGCTGGTGTTGGAGCGAGACGTGTGAAGAGTGAGGGGAAGGAAAAAGATGAGAATTTTTTTTTGTTTCCGGACATCCTGCTTTTCAGCGCGCAGAGCCCATCACTCTAATGTACAAAGGATGATGGTGGGGAGAAAAAAATGTACTTGGTATTATAACCTCGTTTTGGCCAGACCTCTCTTCTCTGCTGAGTAATGAGCTGATTTTAATGATCAGGTTCATCAAGTATCAGATGAACAATATGAATATTTCTCAAATGCGTTGGAGATGACACACTGAAAAGTTAGTTGGATAAAAATCTAAAAGGCATTGGCAGACAGAAACCCATCAGCAAATGGGAAAGAAGAGTTCAATAATTCAACCAAAAGCTAGTGTCCAAGATGAGGATGATGAACTTAAAGGAGTATCTATACTGTGCCTTACTGGAAGTAGACTATATGACGTGTGTGTGAGTCCATTATTTCTTACTCACTTTGGTGTTTCCGTTGCCATGAACAACCACTGGCAAGGAGTCGTACACTGTGTTTCTAACTCTCACTCGGTCTGTTCCAAACTTGAGAAGCACTTCATCTGCCAAAAGAGGGAACATGACACATTTGAAGGCCAGGTTAGGAAAATTGATTTACCACATGGGCGAGAGCTGCAAAGGTTTACAATTTGCAGGGTAAGTTGCCAAGACTGCAAATTCTCTGAAAAATATGCAATCTCTCATAGGAATGTGGGAGCCAAATGGGGAGCACAAAGCAGGTTTAAGTGCAGTGCAGGAAATGTTATATAATACCTTTTTATTTATTTTTTACTTCTAACTGCCAGCATAAGGCAGGGCTTTTAAATAACAGAGTTTGGAATATTTTACAAATAATATACAGATTAGCAGGAAATTGAGTTGTAGAAATGAATTTTTTGGGATTTCTCACCAACTGCCCCATTCAGATTCTGGAAAATCTGGCACTTGTGGTCCAAAGTCATATTGAGTGTTTGCTGAAAAACAAGAAAATATAGACAGTTGCTAAGCGTATGTTAACTCTGGATACATTTATTCATTTTTTAAATGTTGGTGTTGACACAAGATACTTACTCTTTGTAAGGGATCCACATATATTTTAGTGTAAAAGAGCTGGTCATCATCATTGTCGTGGAGGTCCCACTGCGAAACTATTCTGTTTATGTACGTGGCATAGCCAATTATACCTGCAAGTAATAAACAGTAAGAATCACATATACAGCAGTAAAGTAAAAGCGGAGAGATGTTTACAAGGTCGTGTACAACTGGCCGGCTATTGGTGACAATTATACTCTATCTGCGGGCTTCATGGTCTAAACACTTCTTTCTAGGAAGTGTGATTTTTGGCCATAATCCCAAACACACAAGAAATGGGCAGGGACTTTCCCTTCCTACAGTTTGTTTTTGGGGAAGAGTGTAACAATGGCCAATCCGAAAGATGTTATCTATATATTATAACGGTCCCACAATTCACTACTAGTTGTGCAAAAATCTCACACCCTCTCTAAATGTACATTCGCATGGCAATCCCCGCTCCACTTTACCCGTCTCTACATTTTCCTTCGCTTGGTGAGAGGTCACTGACCACAGACACAGATTGCAGGGTTTGGCTTTGTTGCTGGTCTGTGCCATTTTGCATCCCATAATTTAAAGAAAGAAAAAAAAAAGCCCCAGACACTGTAAACATGATATAATCTAAATGGCAGGAGCGCAAAAGAAGTTAAAAGTAAATCACAACATTTTGTGTGATTCATGCTGTCAGTAGCTAGTCCTAAAATGATGGCTTTGAAAACAGTCAGATCCAGGAAAATCCTGGGAAGTGAATGGCTCTTTCCCAATCCTTTTGGGAAAATATCACTGTTTTGAGCTGGTCCTCGTTTTCAGCCATTATTAGTGTGATCTTCTTAAATAAACACACACACAAACACAGTCCTATGTATCTGGAATGCGTCTCAAAGCCATTCTACTCTGTGACCCAGCAGAGTGTCTCCAGATGCTCTCAAACATTCCCCAATGGTCAGTTGGGCAGTATCCATAGGAACTCAAACAAAACCTACAATTTTGTACAAACTGTGGCACATTTGGGGGGCCAAGATAAATCCACATGTCATGTCAATGACAATGACTGCTAAAAGCAGTCTCTGATCAGTCGGAGACAGCCAGGCTCCAATATGGGAGGTCAGACCAGGCTGATGACCACAGGGAAAGCAGCAATTCAGTGTCCTGAAGAGCGGGCGGGATGCAGCTGGCCCTGCCATTTGAGAATATACTGCTCCCCTGTCTGCACATATTCAGCACTTGTGTGCTTGATATAGTGATGAGCTACGTAACATTGCAACAATCAGGCACATTCTGTCTCAAGAAGATGCAGAAAAACAAAGTCTCTACGGACCCTGCAGCTGATCCAGAATGCATCAGCTCTCTGCGATGCAGAATAGAATTCAAAACCTCCTCCTCACCAACAAAGCTCTTAATGATCAGGCATCACAACATAATACAGAACTCATAGTAACTCCATTAGAACACTGAGCTCAGAGAATGCAGGCTTACTTACCCGGGGTTTGTTTCAACTAAAAGTTTTTCCTTTCCACTGTTGCCAAGTGCTTGAGGGAACATTGGGCCTCTGTAAATTATATTGTAAAGAGCACAGACTCGACCTGCTCTACATTAGAAGATGCCCCAGAGATAACGTCTATTTGGAATTTGCCGCTATATACATAAAATGCCGTTGACTTGAGGTCAAACTGATGTTATGCCTTGGAACATCTTTAAAGGATAAGTCGATATCTAGGGGGCGGAGGAGAAAACAATAAATCCAGAATAACGTTGAAATGAATTGGCTTCTGTCACCTCATGTCCGCTTGGACAGGAAATACCTCAGGGAGGCCGGTTACAGAGTAAACACACTTCCATTTTACAGCAAGCGATAATAATAAAAGTCTGGTGGTGTCATTTTTTAAAACTAACACCAGTCTGTTGCCTTTCCTTGAAGACACTTCACCACTCTAAACCAGTGACACTGAGGGTAAACGGGTGTTTGGCCCGCCCACTGAATTCCTACTAGGCCTGCAAGCCTTCAAGGTTTGACAGCTAATGGTAGATTTTATAAACCAACGCTCACCCATAGAGGTCGTGTGTTTACAAGATAACCCAAACACTGATCTACCCCAACACTGTAATCCCTGGCTACCATTTAGTGGTAACCATTGCTTCACTGATCTTAGAATTATTTTTTTTATTTTTTTAGTCTTGTTCAGTTCAATATCACACTAAATTGCTGTTATGTATTATCGACAGATTAAATTGTATTGTTTATTTTTTTAATCTTCATGCTGATGCTAGACATGGGAGGGTTAAACACGGGGGGTTAGGTCATGTTTAGGGCTAAAATCAGGGTTATGGGGTATGGCTAGAATAAGCTTAACAGCAAGATGTCAAGGGTGACCCTTTAACACCACCTGATCGTTGACAAGTTGAGGGTGACCTTTGCATTGTCCAAACAAAGAGTTAACATGGCTTGGTGTCAGGGAAGAGACATTCAACAAGTCGAAAGATTTCAGCATTTCAATCATATTTTTGGAACCCACCTCCAGAGTTGAGGTAGCGCTTGCCACTGCGCACTGAGGGGTACTTGTCAGCAAGTCGCTTATCTGGCCATATCAGTCCCTCGGCAGCGAAAAGCACTTTGTGATTGGCTTGCTGGAACTTCCTGAGAATCTCCTCGGGTCCCCCGGCAAAGATAAGATCATAGCTGAAAAGGGAGAAGCGAAAATGAAATGCCACGGACCTTTATCATTTCTTTAAAAAAAAAAATCCTTTAGCAGTCTGACAGTTTTACATCAGAAATACCCAACCTAAGGCTTCTACTTGCTTTAGGTAGATCTAGATCTAAATGTAAACAGTGGACATTCTCCATGAGTGAGTATTTGTATCTGCAAGCATTCCTGGAGACATACACACGCACACGCACACGCACACACACACCGTGTTGATGCATGCAAGGCCTATATAGTTCTGTGATAGATGGAGGAAAAAGTGCCCAACCGTTTACATGGGCCTCGTGGCGACTTGCATGCAATTATTCAAAGGGCAGATATTTTAGGATGTGGAAAATCCAAATGTTTCAGCTTATTTCATTACTTCACGGTGTGAAGTCATAATAGTAAAAGAGCCTATTCATGCCGGTGATACAGGAATCACTGACTATATACACTGTCGTTGCGAAGTGACCTTTTTTTATTTCCCCTAATTCCATTTCACATTTTAACAGTCTCAAACAATTTTACGATAAATCATCTCAACAATCAAACAGCTTTCAACACCTCTTTCCCTCTTTACTTTCCTCTTAAGTCCAGCTTTCCCTATACTGATTGCTCAGACTACTGCCTCTCGTGTCGTCTCTCCTCTGTCTTTTTCACAATGATTGGCTTGAGTTGCATTATGGGAAATGATTTACAACACGTGCAATTGGTCTGTGCGTTTTCTCGGCCGCACACCGAGAGCAATAAAAGCTAGAGAAACTGCACCGGTTAAAATAAAAATTATCTGTCCACTTTAAATAATTCTGAGTGATTTACTGGTTATAGGTCCGGATAGTACGGGGTCTGGGTCTGGGTCCTGGTCTTGACCGTGGTCAGTGACCTTGGATATATATACGAAGCAGTTTACAGGAAAAGGTTTTAGGAAAAGTAAAATGACATTCCTACTTTAGATAATCTGACCCACCACAGTCAGACATGTAATGAGAGGAAGGAACGGAAGTCGAATGCAAGTCCAATGTACACTCTGCTGTATCCACATGTGGCTGACACATGCTCACACTCGCTGTCGCTTGTTAACTCATCAATCATAGTAACTGCTCCAGTAAAAAAAGGACCTGTAATCTGTAACAGAACATTTATGACAGTATTTTAAAAAGTTAATTGTATGAAAATAAAGACTAAACTGGCCTGGGAGCTAATTGGCTTGTTTCACACTCTCGGCCCTCTCACTTTGGTGAGCATGGACTTCATTTCCTTTTGTTATTCATTCTTTCATTTTGAAAGCATTATTTATTCACTTCACCTTCAGACTTTGCGCTGATTTCCCTCAAAGCCCATCTCTCTCACGTCTCACACAAACTTTAGAGTCGAGGTCTGTGTCCACGTAGTGCGTTTCGTTTTGCAGCAAAGCTTTTGCTGTTCGTGCTTTTTTCCCCTCACTGACAATGAAATGTGGACAACACAGAAACATGTAGCCTTCCATTTTGTTGTTTTTTTGCATTGCAACGGTGTTTGCACAATTTGTTAAGTTCCCCTGTCCATTTGTTGGTTGGTTGGTATGTTTGTCTGCAGGCCTTTGCAAAAAACTAGTGAACAGATTTCCCTCTACGAAACTTGATGGAAGGTAGGGACATGGGCCAAGAAAGAACCCATCAAATTATGGTACAGATCCAGACTCTAAGGGGCGGAATCCAGTGATGTTTTTAAATCACTTTCTATCATAACAAGATAGCCTTTCTTTTGGGACATTTTCAACGATTTTCCTGGGAATAATTAATGGATCTTGATGCAATAAAAACGCATATTAGGAGATCATATTTAGGGGACTGATATCTATGAGTTATGTGCTCTGTTGAGTGCCATTCTAGTTGGCTTGGACATTTTGAGTCATTTTACAAAAATCCCAGGGCAAGAGCAGAAAGTATTGAGAGCACACAGAAGCACCCGAAACGATTCTAAAGCAGTGCGCGTTTTGTAAAAATCCTCTGTAAAACAAAAGCCGCGCCACACAACACTGCGAGTGCAGTTTGTAAACAGCGCTCGCCAACCACATGCTAGCGGGCTGCGCTGCAAATCTGTGGTTTTGGCCTAGTGGTCGGCACATCGGTCTGCCATCCCCGAGGTTGCGGGTTCCTCGGCCCGGCCAGAGCGGTAAAATCACAAAAACAACAACAAAGAGAGAAACAAGTTCTCTCCAAAATCGCTCACTGCCCCTTAAAGTATATGCCTTACTTTTCATACAATAACTGGAGACTAAGATGCTGTTTAAAAATGTCTTTGTGCTTTTTGACTCTGTTTAATTAAGCCTCGTCTTACAAGTTTGCGAGGTGGAAACGATCAATAGTTTGCAGGACAGGGGTCAGCGTGCGTTCAAAGCTGTACTGAAGGTCCTTCTGCAAACACTGCTCTAACATGTGTCGATGACAGGGGTATATTTTGACCGGAGAAGGTGATTTGGGTTATGGGGGATGACTGGACCTGGTGTGGTGTGCCAACTAAAATAGCTTCTGTTTTGGAACTATTAAGCTGTAGGAAGTTTTCTGTCATCTCAAGGCAGGAGCTCAGTGATGATGATGACCATGACAGTGAGGCTTCAGATGAGATAGGGTCGGTTTTTATGTAATCAACAGAGAGGGTGGCAAAGCTGCTTCAAAGATTTTAGAAAGGCTCATTATCTCCTGTGAAGGATGGATGCTGTTTATTCCACTACAATCATTTCCGCTGAAAGGAGAAAAAAGGACAACACACATTCCAATAACCTTTTTCAAGGGCGTGACGACCTTGCTCAGCAATTACAGGTGAAGTTATCCATGTGACAAGCTACAGTAAGTATCATCTTCTCCTGCTCTATTTGAGGAAATATAGCCTCCATAGCTGTTATTATTCTAAATTACTCTCATTACTTGTGGTGAAACTTTCCATTGGCCTTGACAACTGCATGTGTGCGTTACTCTCCCCATATATTTGATGACACTCTATAATAATGCCTTTGCATGGATGAGTGGAGGAAGCGTCGCTTTCAAAGCAATTATTACAGGCTGCGGTTGTTAAAAATAGGTACAAAGTGACTGGGGGTGTTTTTGCACCCCTTCCTTGTTATGGACATGTTCTATATTTCACATAAAAGATAAATCAGATTATAGTGAAATCAAAATGTCTTTTGGTTTGAAGCAGAATTTGAAAATCTCTAAGAGAAGGAGAATGAATCAATATATGAAGTAAGAATGGAAAAATTATGACAATTAGATTATCTTTTTATTTTTAATATATTTGTTGGCTGCAAACATATGAATGAGAGACTTCACTTCTCTTCAGTATTTTAAAGCATCCCTTAATGCCACTTTGTCAGAGATTCAAATAATCCTGTAGGAGGGGATCAATAAACAAGGATGCATTTAAGTTTTGAGATGTAAATGTAATGTTTATTCTGAAGAAATCAACAAAAATAATGTCTGAATTTGAATCATTGATAAAGACAGACTGTGAACGTAGCATTTACCTGAAGATAGCTTGAAAATAGTATCAAAAGGGCATGTAAAGGTAAAATGAAACAAACAAACAAATAATTTACAAAAAATAACATTTACAACATATCATTGAGCATCGACGTACCTATCCACGGACAGGACAACAAGATCCTCCTGGTCAGCCAGAGCCCACATGGCCTCCTTCAGTAGTCTGACTTTTTGCCCTCCACCAATAGAATGGCCCACGTCACCGCCCTTCCAAGCGTCTCCCATTCCCAACACCTGAGACATAAAACAGGATGCTGTAGAGTCCTAACATTAACTGGCTCGACATGGAAAATTCCTAAAAAATATCCATCGATCTTCACAGGTGTGTCACTCAATTTTTATACGGAGTATCTCGCAAAACTTGGACTTGGTTGTATTTTCTTGAAGACGTTTCACCTTCCTCCAAGACTCTTATTCGGTTCTTGGATTAGAGGTGAAACGTCTTTGAGAAATAACAACCAAGCCCCGGTTACTCCGCTATTGTGTTTGCTTTCCGTGCCGTGCTGAACTGACCCGGAGGCACACTGAAAGTTTTGCGAGATCTCTCTTTTTTTCTTTCTCTCGATGTCCTCTCCGCGGCTCCGTATTTTTAAACCATGAAACCCAATGGGAGATTTTAATTTTTATACTTTTATTTTTTTTTTACAATATGGAAGAATTTAGTACATTTAGGAAAAAAGATAACCAATCTTACCCTAAATTAGGGTCATAATATCAAGAAAATTACACTTGATTCAAGAAAATAGGTTAAAGAATCTTCTTTGGAAAATGTACACACTGGAGTGAATAAAACATGTAATTCTAGTGATGACAGGATGAAAATAATCAGATTATTTTCATCCTGTCATCACTAGAATTACATGCTATTCACTCCAGTGTGTAAATGCTGCCAGAATAAACTTCCACACATTCTCATGACACTGATGGGCGAGATATAGATAAAAATGTGAAGCATGGAGTTTACTGTAGCCTCATTCTGATAATCCACATTAATTCGGTGCTGTGGGACTTGTATCTTGTGCATGTGTGTGTGTCTGCAGGTGATGGGAGCACAAAATGGAGCAGGAAGATCTAAGGAAATGTGAGCAGGGCATGAACTCAGAGCTCCAGGCCACAAAATACAAATGTTTTTTTTACTGTTGTATATTTTTTAGTGTTGGTTTTCAACCAAAGAGGGGAATTTTGCACCCACATGCAGCAGTGTCGCTGTTAAGTTCCCTTTTGCAGCCTGCTACACTTCACTGTTTCCTTTAATAGGTCTAATCAAGCTTGTGACGTGCTGTCGAGTGTGTGTGTGTGTGTGTGTGTGCGCGCGTGTGTGTGAAGCATTGTTCGCTGGGACAAACATTTGTGGACATCATTTCAGAACAGGAGACAATAGGAGACGATACAATCCTTACCTTCACAGTGTAGTTGAAATAGTTTGCAGACTCCATAAAGCGATGGAAGCCATCTGTTTCCTGTGTCGCTACAGTTAAGACAAGCAATTTTTCTGAAAAAGAAAGAGCACATTTCCAAAGTTGATTATAGGGATTTGGGAATATAGTCTTGCCGCAGAAAAACTGCAGACAAAAAAACAGACCTCTTGAGTTGTGAATTCAGCTTTATGCATATGGCAGGCATATACATTGTTCTGTATTATTTAGATTTCTACTTCTGTCAACCAAGTTCCTTGTAAACCTCAGACCTATGTCAACCAACTGCTTACTATTTGGGTTTCGCTTTCTAAGGAGCATCGACGGTCGTTTCAATTGGATTCAAAAAACAGCGGCATATTTTTAAACGTGGACTCGATAATTTTCTGTCTTCCTGGGTCAACGGAACTCCCACAAACCTCCAGGACATTTCCAGTGGTCAGGAGTGCTGAAAGTCTGAGGTTGCAGGAAGGGTAAGACCAAATACAAATCAGCAAAGTGTCATGTGGCGCTACAGAGGCAGACTACACCCACGGAGACGGTTTTTCACTTCTTCTGGTTCGTTTTTGTAAAACCAAGGGCGAGGGAAGCTTTGATCAGAACGACTGCAATCTGTTAATGTGAGTCAGGGAGAGATGTAGCTCCTAGATCTGGTTCATAAAACCTTATTACTGCATGGGGGGAGGGACTAATTCATCCCAAGCTGCGAACTGATCATTTCAAAATGTGCAAAATGTTGTTCTGTGCTTGTATTTAGACAGGCCAACAAAAAATGGCGATTACACATTAATACGGTTATAAAGGAACACTTGAATGCTAATCTTGCTTTTCATGTTTGGAGGGCCAATCTGCCTTCTGTTTAATATGCACCACTATGTTCCACTAAAGCCTTGTAAATTATTTACTATTCTACACTGGCAAGTAGGAGTGGAAGTATGAGAAGTGCACATCGGGGTTGTATAAAGGCTGAGAAAAGACCTAATTCAAAGTGCACTCTGCCGCAGAAAAAAAGCTTAGGAGCTGACATTACACATTTAGGATAAAAAAAGATGAACAAGTCTTCATTATTTCCCTTTATGGTACTTTTTAATCAGCCCGGAAAGTCAAGATTATTCGTCTTGTTGAACGCACAGCAAATCTCCCCTTCCATTTAAAGAAAGCTAAAGGGACCTCCATTTCAAATAGACTCTGATGTGGTACAACCCACCTGACTCCCACCGGTCAAGTAAAGACTCCACGGGCGGCCATGAAAGGGAAAGTTATGACGCCGGGAGGAGAACAAATATGTTGAAATAGTATCTGAATAAATACCAGACGTACTGTAGACAGTCCCTGGGTTTGTTAAGAAAAAAAGTTGGACACCAGTAAATTGGCTTGTGCTGTATTTGTACCTTATTTTACACCGGGGAAGTGAACTAAAGCCTGAGGGTATACAAGAGCCTTTTTCAGATTCACCAAAGTCTTCCACCTCCCACCCACTCAACAGCGCTAAAGTACATTACAAGCAGCCCCCTTGAAGCTCTTCTCCAGCTTTTCCAATCAGTGTGACTCAGCCCTTCTGTCATCCCTGTCTAGCCTGTGGCCCGTGTCGTCGCTGTAATAACCATTCCAGCACTCGTCTGACACAAGACGCTCTGTTACAGGTTGGAAGTAGTCCCCCCCCCCCCCCGTCTGACTCAGACCAACAGTAACAGCATCGGATGGGACGTAGCAGAGATAACTGGGCAGACGTAGAATGACGTGAGTTTCAAATGAAAAAGCGACGCAGAGAGGGAAGGGCCACAGGTGCGTCCCTGTTTCTTACTTGGCTGGAAGGCGGTGGATGGTGGAGCACAGTGCTGGGAGGGGGCCGTCTCCCCTACATTCTGGGGGACACATTCTCCATGCAGGTTATCTAAATGGTTACTCAATAGCTTTACATGCGGCCTATTCACCTACATGTTGTAGATTAGATGCAGTTAAACACACAAAAATGGAAATAATCGTTTTTGGCCCCAAAGAGGACAGATTGAAAGTCAGTGTTCAGCTTGAATCCATGACAATAAAAACTAGAAATCGAGCTAGACATCCTACTAGTTATGGACTCAACAGTCACGTAAAGACAATTTACAAACTTTGCGTACTATCCCCTTAAAAACATGAGAAGTTCTCTGAAGAAGACAGAGAAAAAAACTAGAAAACTCAACTATTGTAACAGTGTCTGTACATTACACGCTGCAGCCACAGTCCCACCGACATCAAGAAAGTAGTACAACACAGCAGTCCATAAATCACTGCACTGGCTTCCTGTGTGTCAATGGATGGACTTGATCGCTCCGGTCACCGGGGACAGGCTTACTCCGTGTTCCAAGAATCAAACACAAACCGTTTTTTTGCTCCCCTTTACTGTGAAACAGAGCTTAAAACACAATTGTTTCCGGCAGCTTGCGAACAGATTACATATTTATTTAGAATGTCTGTATACGATGCTCGTGGGGTCGGCGCACTGCGACTTGTTCTGTTCTCGCCAAGATTTAAGATCCAAGATTTGGAAATATGAGATGAATTATCTTGTTTTAAAAGTTATTTACTTGTTTCTATCTTTGAACTATCAGAGCTGACTTATTTTCTAGAATGAACTAACTTATTTCAAGATTTCTTAGGTAAAATTTTCTTGCTGCATGGACGGATAATTTACCCTGAACCATGTCATTTTCTCCTCAAATTCAGTATTTGATCCGTCCATTTGAGCTTTTCCTTTTTTTGCAGTACATCGCCCCTCCGATGCTTTTCATTTTCTCTGCTTTTCCTATGTGCATGACAATAACAGCACATGGTGAAGTGAAGTGGTTAGCACTGTCACCTCACAGCAGAAAGGTCCTGGGTTTGAATCCTCTCTGTGTGGAGTCTTCATGTTCTCCCCGTGCCTGCGTGGGCTTCCTCCCACCATCTCAAAAAAAAAATTTGCCTTTAAATTGCCCATAGGTGGGAATATGAGCATGAGTGTTTTTATTTTGTCTCAATGCGTCAGCCTGTGAGAGACTGGCGACCTGTCCAGGTTGTACCTTGCCTCTGGCCCAATGTCAGGGGGGCTGGCTCCAGCTCCCCAAGACCCTGGGGGGAAAGCCTTACAGCTAATGGGTGGACGGATGGAATTTCAGACGGTCTCTTTTGGACTGTATACTGGCGCCTTGAGCATTTTCGGCCGGGATTTCTTGGCGCTATTGAAAAAACCGCCACGATAAATTCCACATTACATAATGCCATGATTACATCCAGGAAATGTTGTGTTTCGTATATCTGTGCAATTGAAGTTGACTTTTCTGTTCCCATATAAAAAAGTGAATTCATCACCATCCGTTTAAAGCGAAATGGTAAGTGAATTGAATAATGCGAGCCGTGCTATTGTCTTAACTTTCATGCTCATACCCTAAACACAAACACTGACTTGTCTGTGATAACAGGGAGACATTTCCTGTCAGGAAGAAATAGGCTGACTCCCAAGTAACACCCGTTATCCCTCCATGACTTTGCCCTGACCTTCTAGATCCACACAGTTTCCTCCTGTGTAAACACGCAGGCCACATGAGTGAATCCCAACAAGTAAGCTCCCAGTTGAGTACAGCCTGGGGATGCAAACCTCCTTGGATTGACACTTTTATTTGCTACTTTCAGTGTTACATAAACACTTTAACAAGTCTCTTTTATGGGGGCTCCTTCCTTAATTCCTGATGGAAAATACATCAACATTGGAATTCACATCATGTGACACCACAAAGCCACAGATCTCGGCTGGATGCCATAACATTGTCACCAAATACAGCACCAAGTGCCAAGGCAGTAATTATGATCTGTCAATTCACTGCCAAGCCAAGGCCATTTATCTCTGTCTCTGTTACATTAAACTGCGGGTTGTCAATAGGCCGCCTTAACTTCCGTTTTTGATTGGGCTTTTCGTGACCGACCATACTGAGGTGCCAATTTTTTACAAAGGAAAAGCCTGGCAGAATATTATTTTACCTGACTTTCATTCATACTTATTGTCCTTACACAGCTCAAATGTGTTGTCACACCCTACTTACTATGGTTAAAAAAAAATTAAAAATTGGGGGGGTCAGACTTCCAAACCGGAGGTTGCGGGTCCGGCCGGAGCAGCAAAATCACATTAACAAAGACAGAAACAAGCTATCTCCAGAATCACTCACTTCCCCTTTGAACGTAACCCATGTATTTTTGATCATCCTTTTGCACATCCCAAAAAAATGTACTGTTATATGCTGCATGAAACATTAATACTGCAGGAGATTGATTGTACAACGTAACATGACAAAGGGCATGAGGATGGGTTCAACAGTAACTGTGCAAGAACATACTCTAAACCGTCAGTGCTTCCAGCCAGCATGTGATTCTTGATGCAATGGAAAACTAATCTCAAACAAAGTGTGTGAACCAAAGGCTGCAATAAAACAACTCAACTAAGGGTCTATTATACAGTAAACAGTATAACTTGTAACCAGGCAAACATATGTAACACGTCAGTATGTTACCGTAAGCCACCAAGTTTATACATTCATGTCATAATAATGGCAGGTTCTTCACTTAAGACATTGAGGACCAAGGATACCACACACCTGATTTGACCTTTGATATAGAAATAGTGTCAGAACTCTCATGTCCGATTTAGGCATTTTTCTAATATTATCTTTCTGTTATTATAATGTGTTGTTTTTTGTTTCCAAGCAAGTTCAATTTAGTCCTATGGGAGAAAAATAACTGCACGTTTACCTTACTGGTTAACCACAAAATGAAATCCTGGGCCAGATGTCCAGTCCTTTTGTGTGTTCTTTGATGTAAACACCAGAATTACACGAATGATGAAGCATAGCTGAGAGACACATGGCAACACTCAAAAGGAGAAGCTTTTAGACAGCTGAGATTTGGGAGGCTGGGTGTCTAGTCAGAGTAAATACGGCATGTTCTCTTGTCAGTACAGTATGAACAGCCCACTGGGGGGAGAGGAATGTAGCTCATACTGTGCTGCTGCTACCCTTCACAAAGAATGGGCTTGGACGCCGAGTGGTCTTTCCCTCTCGCGCTTTCACTGTACCACATGTGGATCAGCCGTCTGGGTAAACTTTCACACTAAGATGAGCAAAGATCCTGACTCATTGGCTGGCTCTAAGCTTATGTCAGCATTTCTTGCCGAACGGAAAGAGGCATCATGGGAATGTGCCCTGGCCTTGAGCATAAGGATAACAGGATCTTTCCTCTTTGACAAGACATTCCTGGACAGCCAACAGTTCTATTTTGG
The DNA here is from genome assembly GCF_022379125.1 of Scophthalmus maximus. NCBI lineage: Eukaryota > Metazoa > Chordata > Actinopteri > Pleuronectiformes > Scophthalmidae > Scophthalmus > Scophthalmus maximus. The sequence goes on from NC_061535.1 coordinate 1,619,414, forward strand.
TCATCCAAGTAAATAAACCGTTTACCTTAAGTCTCACAAAAGAAAATTGTCCAGAAAGTGTCGGACCAAAGGAAAGTGCAGGTTGTTAAGTTCATGGCCAACATATATCTTAACCCTACATTTATTTGACTGAGCCTGCCATTGATCTTAAAGTAAAGCAAGAAACAATGGGGTGGGAGATGGAAAAAGACTGTGCCAACAACCCCGATTGAGCTCAATCAAACTTTCACGCATGAATTGCACATGGTGAGGCATAATTCTGCCTTTTTTGAGTGCACCCCAGTGTGCCATTCCTGAACCTGGAGATTTGCTCCAAGAATTTAACTATAACTCAATGTATTCTGTGTGCTCCTTCCCTGCACATAACGTAATGAAAGATTTTTTTTTTTTTAATGGACGGGCCTTTGAACTTGGACAGTGATGCACACTACTGAAACTTCTCCTTTTATGGCACAAGGTAAACCTTTTCCACCAACTGCACTCTCTAAGAGGTAGTGTTGTTGAAAACTTCTGAGCAATGTTTGATAAATATAAAATATAAAAGAAAAAAATATAAGTGAGCACGCTGTTTTTGCCTATTTGATAAATGTTCATGTACTCCATCGATTCTATGCGCCTTTGGGTAATATCTTAATGGGTGAATCCAGTTATCGTAAATTGCTTTGGACAGAAGCGTCTGCTAAATGAATGTAATGTTGCGTGAGAAGAAATGTATCGCAAACATCGAACTTGATGAGGATACTGTTGGTATGTCATGCAGGCTTTAAGGGGCAGTAAGCGATTCTGGAGAAAGCTTGTTTCTCTCTTTGTTGTTGTCATGATTTAACTGCACTGACCGGGCCACGAACCCGCGACCTCTGGTATTGGAGAACCACTAAGCGTTTTGCTTCATAGTCACTTATTGCCCCTTTAACTAAAGCGCTTTTTGCTATATTCACAGGGTCTAAACAAGTTGCTTGGCTGCCAAAGTTAGTAACATTAACGGAAGCAGCCACGCACCCAGGATCGAGTGATACCCGAGCAACAGTCCCATTTTTCATCACAGCAAAGGCGAAGGGCAAAATCCGTTCTCAATAACTTAACTGTGTAAGCAAAGACCGACCCACAATTCATGTGTTGGACACTGAACAGGCGAAGACGGAGAGAAGACTGAGCTCATCTGTGTCTGTGGAGACCTGTACAACATTCCCCAGTGTTGTTCAGATCCATCTTGCAAGAGATGATGAAAGGGCATGTGTCATGTTTCCGTGTGCTATAAAGGTTACGATACTGATTTTACTCGAATTTGTGCGCAAAAAATATTTGAATACTTAGATTAACTGGATATTATTTAAAATATATTCATATATATACTGTATATAATATATATGTATATAATATATACTGTATTGGCCATCTGTGACAGTAGAAACATGTGACATTTCTCTCGCCTCAAGTTGTCAAGCTGTTTGGAGCTGAGAAAGTTGTGTACATTTGGTTTCACTGCCTCCTGCAGCTGCACTGAGACTAAACAAACTCTGAGGCAACAATGAGCTGAACATCTCTGGAATGCTCCGCGTGGAGCTGCAGATTCTCGTGATGATTATCTGTAGATTCATCGTTTGGAGCGACCCCTTCTGCACTGTCACGTTGTTTGCTCATTGTCAGTAAATATATGATACGCGATGATTACAGCCGCTTTGCGGTTTAATTGTCAGTCTATACCGGAGAAGAACTTGTACAACGCTTTGTCCAACCATGATGGAAACAAGACGTGTTTACACTTGTTTCTTAGTATCCACAGTCGAAGGTGGGGAGACAAGCCGGCTGGCATACAGGTGGTTGATATCTTCATAACACGGTGATAACGGCGCATGTGTCCAGGCCGTCTCTCCTGCAAAGCATTGACTCAGTGTTGCCCTCAGCTGGACACATGAGAAGTCACCTGAAGAAAGAGTCCATGCGTTCGTTTCTCAGCCCTCAGCTCAACACAGGATGCCTCCTACCCGACCCACTGTTTCTCTTATAGGTTTTCCAGCTTTAGAATGTATTAGAATTTACTGAACCACAAGCAGTTTCAGTACAGACGTACATCTGATATCTAAAAGCCAGGAGCCCCCAGACACACACATATTCCTTTTCACCTACGAATAGCATTGTCGCTGCCTAGGTGAGGATTCCTCGTGCTCATAATTACATACACATTAATACGTCGTTACTTAAAATGCAAACGGTTTGTGTCCACACAAGTGTTTTGTCCCCACATTAGAAATGATCTCCGCCCATACGAACAAGCATGGAAATGTATATCACAATGCATGCGGCCAACCGCGTCAGCAAACGGTCACGTGACGTACCACAGCAGGATGCGGTGTGATAACTGCCCATAGGGGAAGTGAACGTGACTGTCATTGGTTGAAAAGTCTCCATGTCTGCCTGTCTAGACTAAAATGCAACCCTAGAGTTTTTAAACGAAAATAGGACAGGCGGTCAAAAACTCCAGAGAAGTATGGACACCAGGTGTAAACCTATAGCAAAAGTAAGCTATAATCAAAATGTATTGGTGTGGATGAGGGCTCAGTATCCTGATTCATTGGGGTTGATACGCAAAGGTCTAGAAAAAAATAATTGCTCACAGTTTAGTTGGTTGGACATTATTTTAGCTGCCAGCGACTCAGATAGAGTCAGAGTCACCATAATTGATCAAACACACAATTTCCACAATACAGGAGCTGTGTAGCGCATCTGCGGAAAAAGGGTGTGTTTTCAATTACATGTGTTAAACCGCAGGTCCTTCAGTCTTAGGATGTGGCATAGTGTCACCAGCACCCGGCCAGGAAACAATTTTGGCGTCTCGTCGCACGTCATTTTGAATCAAGAATAGCTCAATTACTTTACAAGACACCCCCCCCCAAAAAAAACTAAAAACAGCACCGGAACAAATTTCATCTGGGTTGTGAGTTCATGAATGATCTTATCAGATAAAGATTTACAGTTGGGACAGTCATTCCCAGTCTGTTTTTAGTGTGGAGCATTAAAGCATTTATTGTCGACAGGAACACACACCTGGTTTAATTCAACGCAATCAGGAAAAAAGGTTGTGATTTATGTTTTTTGCTGAAATTACTCCGATTGGATAAGCAGAGCACCATTTTATGATCTGAGCTATTGTCCATATTTGCTGCGGAGCGTTTTTCATGTACAACCACATGCTGCTTCTCTCCCTGGAAAGTCCTTTTTTTTTTTTTTTTTTACAGATTAGGTGACCTGCTCCCTCGGCGCATTGTTTGGTATCTATCTGCATGTTCTTCTCAGCTGGTTGACTGGTTTTTAGTCATAATAACTGAATATAAACTGATACAGAAGGAGGACTGGAGTTTCATCTGCCTTAAAGACATTCTCCTGCTTTTAAAAATGAGACCACATTGTTACAGTAAGTAATCCAGCCTTAATATTGCAAATGCCGTTTACAACTACTAATGATTACAATTCAAAACAAGCTCTATGAGTTGGAAGAATATTGGGAACGTTGAACCCCTCGGCCCTCTGAGCTGTATCAATACAAGATTCAGCCAAAGTAGCTTTTTGACGAAAGAACAACAGCTGCTTGACTCCCACTTCCAGACGGTCGTTGTTTAGATGGCTGATAGGTAGAATAATTGGAATATTTATATTATTATAAGTCCACTGGTGAAAAAATCCTCTGTTTTTAGTACCACGTATGATGAAGGTGTTGCATCATGGGAACTCTGCTGGACATCCTGCTGTTGTTATCTGCTTCATGTTTGGCAGAAAATACCAAAGAAAAAGGAGAGAAAAAAAAGGGAGTAAAAGAGCAGACAACACATTTGGCTGAAACCGAGGCACGGAACCTACCCCGTGGTGATATAGTGACAACGATCAGAGGCGTGATTACAGGTCTGGCCTGCCAACGGGGTTTGTTAGTTTGTTAGACTGGAATTAAAGGCACTATAGAGCGCTATTACACAGTATATACGGCCTTAGGTGGAGTTTCCTTTTCTTCTCCATAAAACGCTGCCTGCTGACATGTCAGTGATGACTGGGAAAGGTCTAATCGAAAGACGCCAGTCCCACGGGACAGCGGAGCAGACCGCATCATAATGATGTTTGTCCCGGCCTCCCATAAACATTTACTGAGACTAACTGTCAGGAATACAAGCTGGGTTTTTTTTTTTTTTTTTTAAGTGAAGAGTGTCAACATTTAGCAACTTTGTGAAAAAGAGTGAACCACTTTGAGACCGGTTTTAGATCATCAGATAGTGGCGTCTTCGGTCTTCAAGTTCAAACGTATTTCTAACCAAGCAGTTGAGATGAAGACTTGTGGAAAAAAATGTCTTCCATTTATTACAAAGTGACCCTGAAAGCAACTCAAGATGATGGAATTGGACGCCTGAGTCCTGAGCTAAGATGTGTAGCGGTGAGACTCACACAAAAAGAACTACCTGTTGAATCCAATATGTACTCTGTTCACGCAGTGGGTCAGTAGTCAGTGAAAGGCTCCTTTCAGATGGCCGGACACCGCCCGATTTTTTATTTTTTTTTGTAACTTTCCGAAACGGACAAACCAACAGCCACGTCTGCTGTTCTCAGTGACTGGCCAGGTGCACATAGGTGAGAAACGGGCCGAGCTCGGCAATCCAATGTCCCCCACCCTTTCCACCGCTGAATCGCCCCGTTCACATCTGTGCTACAACTGATGGAGAGGTGCTATGCTCTGAGAAAAGAGAAAAAGGGTATAGGTCTGAGGATACATTGAGCCTGAACTCTCCCTACATCTCCATTCGCACAGCTGGCATTCGTCGCGACAAAAAAGTCAATAGGAATACCTCTGCAGTGTCAAATGTTTTCTATAGCCCTGTTATTAGTGCCTTAACAAACCACTGTTTCTGCTTTGCCCTGTCACTATGACGACCCACCTAAAAGGAGAGTCCAGTCTAAAAAACACGAGGAACAACGTGTTCTCTTTTTTTCTGACACGCTGGATAGCATGTAATCTGACATCTTTCCCAAAAGACAATTAATCAGGCTTTAATCCCGGGTGGCCAAACGCACAACGTGATTCTATACCAACTCCTAAAAGTTACCTTCTTCTCTTTGCACATCAACACTGCGTGTTACGCTTATTTTCTCTGGAAAAAAAGGGGAATTAAAAGAGGGGAGTGGGATGGGATGACTCATGAAGTTGATATTCCACAATGCTCTCACATTGGTGTTGTGCACGAGTGTTTCTTAGAGACATTGGGACCCCGACAGGTCCAAAAAAAAACCCAAATAACCGGTGGACTTCAGTGTTTTATCCTCATGTCCCTGCAGTCAAAAACATATTTGGATGAGAACAACGAGAGACAAAGAACTTCTGCACGATCTTGTCTGCTTGGCTTGTGTTTCAGGGAAAAAAAGGTTTCACTGCTATACCTTACCTAGGCCTATGGTGTAAAACTTACATTTTTAGTATGATACACTTTAAAACTTTCCCAAACTAGATACCTGATAGAAATCCCAGTGAATACTAATCTGATCTGAAGTGTTAAGGTCTTTAGAATGTCCGCTAGTCTCAGTCTGCGAGTCTGTCACGTGAAAGTGTGAACGTTTACATTAGCTGATTTAGTTCAAATCCTGTTTGCACAGATTTGTATTTGCTGTCTGTCGTAAAAAAAAAAAAAAAAAGAAGAAAAAAAATCCAGACCACAGTAACATTCACTGTTCCCTGGTGATATGATCCTTCCAAGTAGTTGGACGGATCTCACAGGCAAACATTTGAATCCTTGTAAAAAGCTAAAGTGGCTGCTGTGTGGAGGACACCCAGCTCGTCCAGAACCAGAGGACAATGCGAGCCTGTGGAGACTGAGGGCAGCTGCTGTGCCCTGACAGTACCCCCCCCCAGATCTGCAGACTTCTGACTACTGTTCAATATTTATATTTATTCCCCATGTGCAACTATTGCTACGGCTCTGTACATATTATTTATATTTTTACATTTTGTTATATTTTGTACATACATACTGTCTTTTTCATTTCCTGTAAAATGTCCACTGTTCTGCTGTAACAAACACATTTCCCCATTGTGGGACGAATAAAGGAATATCTTATCTTATCTTATCTTTCAACTGAAACGTGTGACACCAGCACTGGAATAAAAAAAAACAAACAAAAAAAAAACAAGACGAAATGAAAACAGATGTATCCTCTTATGTTGTTGTCTGCGGGATTTAAAGAGGTGCCCCACTGTGACAAGAAGCTACGTTTAACTGAAATCGTCTCAGGGTAATTAAAGGGGCAATTTCACCACAGCAACACGTTAACAGGGGGAGGGTTTTAAATCAAGTCAATGAAAGTGTGACCCATCGCTGTTACTAAACCTATACATGTGCAGCATATATGGTTCGTCCGAGCAACCAACGGGTACGAGCGGGTTGCGCTCGGCTCCGCGCCACGAACCCTAAATCACGACAGGTTTACAAACTGCTGCTCGGGGTATTACGCGCCAGGTAACCAAATGATTTCATGCGCACCCCGGGGTAGCAAGTTTTCTCACATTGTGCATTTAAATGCAAAGGGAGGGGGGTGGGCGGCGTAAAAGCGAAAACCACCAAAGCAGTCGCCTCCAACGCGCGGACATGTGTTTATGGAACAGCCGGGGCTGCGCGCATGCCAAACAACATCACATATACAACACTGGAGTGTGAGAAACCGCAGACGGTTTCTTTTGGGCTTGGCACTATCATGTCATTTTACGCGCTGGCACATACAGTTGTATGTCGACCTCTTCCAGGCTGCAGGGAACATTGTGTAATAATTGCATAGGATATCCCTCCAAAAAACATCATTTCCAGTTTGGACGATTGGCGTGACGGCACTAAACGAGTCCGTTGAGAAGTGTGATGTCGCGTCGTACCGTTAAACCTCCTATTGTCCGACAACAATAGGAGGGAGGAAAAAGTTTATTTTTATTTTTATTAAAAAACAAATACCTTTAGGTCGCTTACCTTTGGGAATAGGCGCGGGCGCCTGAGGTGCGTCGGTGGAGGAGAGCGAGTTGGCGAACTTCATCCAGCATGAAAACACAAAACAGAACTTGAGGTACTCCATGGCTGCAGCTGCTGGTGCGTGTTCCCGGACAGGACTGATGCTGCCTCCCTCTCAGGACCAACCCCTGGAGGGTCGTAATGCGCGCTCTCGCGATAATTTAAAAAAAAAAAAAGCAATAAGGAATGAGGTGAAAACTTTTCCTTTTTTGGGGGGGGGGGATAAATAGCACTTTTTTTCTGGATGAAGCGTTCGTCGGTCCGGGCTCTCTGCGCTCCGGGCTGGGCTCCTGTATAAGTACTGCGATTCAGGGAGATTAGAGAGCAACAGGCGTGGTTCCCCTAATTGCATCTGCAGCCACTCGGGCTCCCGATGAAGTCAGGGCCCATGAGGGGAGAGACGCGGCGGAGGAAGGGAAGGCTCCATGTGGCGTCACGTGATCCGGACCGCCTTCTGCGTGTTTACGTGTCCACGCTGCTTTTCGGCGGGGGGGGCTGTATAAAAACACCACCTCAGCACCATCATCATCATCATCATAATCATCAACCGGGGGCACATCGCAGCACCGGGTTGGTTACAGGGGCTGTGAGTTCGACCAATCAGAAAAGAGCTGCGGAGATGTCATCAATGTCGTTTTCCCCTTTGGGAGTGATGTCATGACCAAAAAAAAAAACGATTTTCAATTAAATTTTTATGATTTTTATGATAATCTCATGTGCTGTAACAGTTACCTATGTAACCGCTGCCTGGGGTGTGAGAGTTAAATGTTGGGGTTGGCGGTTGCGTTGCCAGTTCTGGGCCCACAAAGCCTTGCTCCCCAGGGGCCGCCATCCATCATTTGCCACAACTGTGACAGCGATTAGACCCTTTTTGCAATCCATACACACATGAACATATTCACGCAAACACCTCCGCTGGGGAGGTTATATTTTTGTTGGTTGGTTGGTTGTTTGTTTTTTTCAGCAGGATAACATTAAAACTACGGAATGGATTTCCACGAAACTTGGTGAAAGTGTGGGACATGGGCCAAGACAGAACCCATTAAATTTTGGTGGAGATCCAGGAATATTTTATTACTTTCTTTAACATTGTAAGATAGGACAGGTTTTTTATTTTATTTATTTTTAGTTTTCCAGTTTCCTGGGGCATTTTGATGATTAGGGGATTAATATCTATAAGTGAGTCTAATTTGAAAAGTGGATTGATTGAATGTAAGGTGACGGATGGGCCTTGGCGGAGGTATGTGCTTTGAGTGCCATTCTAGTTCTACAATAAAGGTCTTGCATGAATCGGATAGTGTGGTTGTGCTGCAACAAGCAACTACATGCCTAATGTGGAATTTAATATCCAAATCATGATTGAAATGGATTGATGAAGTGGATGCTGAATCAGGAAGACAGAAACTGTGGATGTCTTCACCAGAAGTATTTATTATAAGAGCTCAATATTGAGGAGACTTCCTGTTCGCTACACAGATCAACAGTTTTTGGCGTCCCAAGACAGTCTGCCTGCATCTCCGGTCTCTGTCGTGTATTCAGCTCAGAGTAATGTCGCCATCTCCCCGCGACTATGACACCTCGAGTGAGACTTCCGCTGCTCACCGATTGTTTTGGCTTGCCATATATAAGATGGCCTTGCTCGGTGCCTGAGAAGACTCATCGTAAGAGTTTCTCAGGGAGGATACACAAAATTCCACGACAAGGATCACCAAGTAGATTTCAAAATTAGCATGCATAAAATGGCTATATTAAAGCTCCTGGTCGCAGGCAGCAGAGAAGTCTTGAGGCCGGGCCTCAGTGGCTGTAAACTTGTCTGTAAAGCAAGTGTTATACTTCCCACATCCATTGTATCCACATCCAAGTATGTGAGGGTCCGCATGGCCTACATTTCATCATCATTTGTCCGTGTACCCACCAATTTGGTGTGTCCGCGTGGGCTGACCAACACAGACACTGGTACCAACTGTGCATGAGCTGAAAACAAACTAAGACTTTGAAAAGAGGCTGTTTGTTGGAACCTGCACATTCAAACTAATTTACATTTACAACTTAAATGTAAATAAAATGTAAATGTGTCGGTGCGCTAATACCTTCATCTTTAAAAGAATACAAAGACCGGAGCAGACAAAGCAGCTCTTCTTCTTCTTCTTGCATTTACGTCATTCTGATTTGATTTGTAGTCAGCATGCTGGCAATATATAATATAGATGCTGATATACTGCACAGCACGTGTGTGGAACGTGTCCCTCAAGTGGACTGCAAGAAGAATGTATAACACCAACAACTTTGCATCTGAGTATAACTGAGGCATAAGGTGTGTAGAAAGTGCCCTGTCAATTCTACATGCAATGACCACTGTTAGCGCAGCACCTACGTCCACACATCACATGTGTGTAACGCCTTTGTCTCCGTGGTGAGTCAATGAACATTTCTGGGTTGCATTCAGAAGTGTGGTCAGAACTTGACTAGGCGTTAGTTTGGGGTTTGAATAATTGACAGTATTCAACCCCTACACAGGGACGTCTTGTGTGAAAGTGTGACCAAGCACAGCTGTATTTCAACCCCCCACTACTTGGCTGTTAAATGCGCCTCCCCCTGAGCACTCAGCCCCTGTTCTGACCAACGCCCCTTTCTGCAGTACAGCCCTGCTCAGAAGAGACTGTTCCAGGCTCCTAAGTGTGACCTGTGGGATGAAAACGACAAAATCACACCTTAAAAACGTAACGTTCAACATATATCATTATTTTCCTCATCACATCACATACAGTCGTCCACTTGTCCCTGTTCTGATGCTGTATATGGGGCAATTTAGCATTAATATGCCTCTATGTACTGGCAGTGGAAGAACTATTCAGATCTCTCTTTTTAAGTTAGTTAAGTACAAATACCACAATGTAAAATTACTCTCTTGCAGTCGAGCAAAAAAGAGGAAAATGTACTTCAAATTATAAAAATGTACTCATTATGCAAGCTGCCCCATTTCAGAGTGGCTTATTATGTTTTTATGGTTCATTATATTGAATTAAATTTTTTGGATCCCCATTAGCCACTACCAAGAATAGCAACTACACGCACAGCAGTGTGACTAAAGCCAGGGCACAAGGAAAAGGAAAAGAATACAATGAAGTAACTACAGTAAAAAAAATGTAACAACAAAGACAAAATGCACCCACACTATATCATGAGTATTAATGTGGCACAGTAAAAACATTTGATACAGCTCAAAAATGGTAGTTGATGAATAGTAAAAGAATCGTATAGTCACATACTCTGTGGCGAAACTAAGAAAACCCTTTTAGTGGAATATATTAGGAGTAAGATAAGATGCAATACGATACAATACGATACAATACGATATGTTATGATACGATACGATGCCATAACATTGGTACTTTTCAAGCTAGGACATTATATCTGGATTCTGGGTACAGGAATCTTATCATATTAATCAGCCAATATGTATATAAAAAGAACAAATTGCAACGATTCCAAAGATATTGTCATCAAACCCTTATGATGAAGAAATTTAATTGAGGCTTAATGTTTTTCAGTTTAGATATAAACTATATTATAAATAAATTTAAATAAAACACAAATACAATCAAAAATATATAGAACTTGAATTGAGAAAATAAACATATTTTTGTGTGAAATGTAAAACATATATCAACATCGCTTTTGCATTTGCATACAAGTATTCATATGCAGATATCGATATGTCCGTGAAAGGCTCATATCTGACGATTTTTATGGGTTCATATCCCACTGATAAATTAGTCGGGCTCTACATAATATCGTAATTATAATATATAACTAAACTGTTCTTAAAACAGTGTTACCTGTTCAGTGTTTAATGTGTGATGGCAAACCATTCCATGTTTTCATTCCTCTGTACATAACAGTACATTGTCTTGCATTGATGTTTGAGACAGGAGGGGAAATGCAGCCTTATGATTAAAATTATGGCCATTAATGCGATAAATTGTCCCGAACCACTGGCCAACCGAAGGTTGAGTACATTCTGAAGACGTACTCTCCTGTTACCCTTCTTTATTCTTTATTTGATGCCACACTATACTGTACACTAATCCAAACAAGTACTGTAATGATTGAACAATTTAATAGATGTATCAACTGACCATTATTCTCACCCGCCAATTATTTTCTCGGTTAATCGTCTGGTCTTCTAAAACGTCAGACATTAGTGGAAAAAGCGCCTTTTACTTTTCCCCAAGGCCTTTCTGACCAATGCCCACAAATATTTCATGCAATGTAAAAGAAAGAAATGGTCAACAGTACAGCAGATTACCCTATGGCCTCATCTGCCTCAATTACTGTACAAGAAACAGTCAAGTTGCAGAGCTGCTCCCCTACAGCTGTGTACACACAGAAACACGCACACACACGAACGAGACATGATGAGGAAAACTGAAACCAGACATTAAATCCCATTTTCATTTACCGTCACATTGTATTTGTGTCTCTGCTGTCCGTGAAAAAACCTTTGTTTCATTTGTGTCCCTCATTCATTATTAGGAGAAACAGACCTGACCTCTGGCTCAATCCACTCTGGCAAAACACTGCATGGCACTTGTGACTGCCAGTGCCCAGACTTTTTTTTAACTTAATGACATCACCGGGTTTGTGGTTTGAAAGTCGGAGCGACTAGAGGCGGATCTTTTTTTACATTTTTTTTTATGATGAATTGCTTCTCTCCAGTGGAGCCCTGTTAACCTTCAAAATGTAGAGCGATACCAACGAACTCCACATTGAGGACTTGACTTGGACATGAAACGTTCCTTATACTGTAATTCATCATGCAACTGACACTAAAGTGAGCACTAGGAAATTATTGTGTCATGAGAAAATGAACGCTAAATCTTGCCCTCGACTCCCAAAGAAGTACATTCAGCCTACAAGGGAGATTCTCCCGATTATGAAACTTAAAAATCAAGTTTAAAAAAAGGAAAAAGTAACGCCTGAGCAGATTTACAAAGATATCAACTTTCCGCAGCTGGAAAATATAAGCGTTTGTGGTACAGAATCTCATGTTGCATCTTGGCAGCGTGTGATAGGGAATATACTATGTCTTCAGTTCACTAGCTCAAATCTGAACTCCCTCCAAACATTTAGAAAAGCCAGTGAATTGTCCTCTGGATTACATCACACCCTGACAAAAAATGTGCAGAAGTTGCATGAGCAGCTTTAAAATCCCTTCAGTGTCTCAATACTGGGAAATGTGATACACCGTAGAAAGACTAAAAGAATCACGAGCGTTCAAGTTGTACTTTTCTAAGCAAGGGTTCGGAAAAAGTTGACACGTTTCGAGTGCGTGCAGCAGTGGCGGGGGCACTGATGGCAAGTTTAAACTCTGGGTGCATGGTGGTGTGGGTGGAAATGACATTTAGTTGCACCAAAATTGCCAGATGCAGAGGGTGTATGTATAGACTGCTGAAGCAAGTGGGATGAGCACGGAGGAGAAAGCCAGGAACTCATCAGGACAAACTGGCACATAGTTATTCCAGCTCCACAGCTGCTTAGATATTTCAGTACTCAGACAGATGCAGCTGTTTACCAACCTGCAAAGACGGGCACTGGTGGAGCTCAGGTGGCTGGTTCTTGCATCTGCTTTTTAAAAAAAAATGATTTCAGTGCCACACGAAGCCTCCGGCCTCCACCATCCGCATTAGGAGAAGACTAAACAATGTCGCAGCAGCTTCCTGACGACGGCAGGCCATCATCTGTTTTTGGCGCTGTTGTGTAGACAGTGGGTTCAACAGGGCGCTGTCTAAATGCAATCGAGCTGAAAGAAGAATCAGATGATTCAATAGGCAGACTCTGAGGGAGATGCCGAATGCTGTGCGTACTAGAAATTAATTTGAGGAAAAAGAAGGGCAGGAGAAAAATAAATAGTGACACATGGGAAAGTAGAGTAAAGCGGTAATTGTTCCTCCATTTATCCGCTGGTTTTTGGGGCTGCTGCCAATATTTTGGGCTACGTAATCCAAAAGACAATGTGTTGTCCCTTTAATTTGTGTCTGTGCACTGCTTGAGGCCATATCCAAGCCCAAATCACAGAACTGTCAGCGGCTGGGCCACACCTTGGATATCTTTCTGCCCTATTTTTGGCATAACCCTCTATTGGTGGTACAGCCGGATGGTTTTGCAATTGCACTGGGGGTGAGTCACACAGACTGGATACGTGGTCCGCTTCACTTTGCTCGAGAACCCACAACTGCACCATTATTGTAAAAAAGAATGCGCTTTTATTTTTATCCCAAATGCTTTGATCACGCCGCGGTTTAATCACTAGTGCAGGTCGATAGAAATGAATTTCCTTCGCGCAGCTCATCTTTCTACGAGCCCATGACCACATCATCCCCGGCCCCTCCTCTGCCTACGCACGATGCCACAGGGCATCCACTGGCTCTCGGTGTGGTCCAGGGGTTGTCATCAACACTGCATCTAATCTGAGACCAAAGAAGTTTTAACAAGCACAGCAGAGTACATTGTTAATGTCACCCCAATGTCTGGCTGCAAAAAAAGGGAAAGGGGTTAGACGAGAATTAATTCACTTTGTTCACGGGCGGTCTTTCATCTCTTGTTTCATACTGAGCCTACCATAAAGACCAGAGCAGCAGATTTGCTGTAAATTCTGGAGGAACGCACAGTTAAATGCACAAAGCTATGCGATTTTCGGTCCCATTCACATTTCCACTGATTAGACCGGGGGGGGGGGGGGGGGGGGGGGCAGTGTTCCTTGAAAATTACACATAATAAGCTTTTTTTCTCGGCCTTCTCTTTGAATGTCTTCATTAGGCGGCCATTGCTTAAACCACAAGGCTACGAAAGCCTAGAGGTAGGTTGACAAGAGGAGGACACAGCCTTGAATTAATCCTGTCCCTCCAGTGCCAATGGTTTGCTTTTGAAAGATATGGTTGTACACTTCTAATTTGATTTGCCAGATATAGTTTGGAGGAAATATATTTATTGCCTGGCTTCCATTCAATGATTTTCATAATCCAGAAAAGGGTGATGTCTTCATAATGCTCAGGAGTGACAGGGACGAGGTTTAAGGTTCAATTGATTTGGGTCAGTTTTTGGTATTATTGGTAATATTGTAAAAAGTCAATTGTCTCGTTCATCAAACTCTGCTGTGGTTTTTCATCAATGCTTAAACAAAACTACAATCATTTGCTACCAATTACCAAGTCATCTGTGTTACTAAACAGGGTTATTGTTTGGAAAAACAAGTTTGCCAAACAATTTGCTAAAGGAAGTTAACAAAGTATCAAGGAGTCTGTGAAAATGTCTCCACAGTCTTTGATTGTCTTCTTAGGGAAAGACGGTATGAAAAGCAAATAACCAGCCCCCCCATTTTGTATTACATCTGCTGTCTCCCGCCCAGTGGTGTGTCATGTGGTGAGGTCATTGGCAGCGTTTGCGCAGGTGTTGCTTCGGCCATTTGTTTGTCACAAGTGGGTTTACAGCACAGATGCCGGGAATTCCGCTTGGTGTGTGCGCGTTGTTGGGAACCGTGAGCAAACTGCTGCGGCCAATAGATGGTATTCTCTGTGCCGTGCTGGTCAGAAACCCGATAATACGTAGTTTCCACTGAGGTTTGCAGGAAACAGTCCCCATCTTACAATTCTTGTAGTCACTCTGGATGGGTCACAGTGTAAACTCAGTGCAACACATGGCTGGCGAGGTACCCAGCCTGTTTCCATCAGGAAATGTATTTAGTGTACCCCCAGGAGAGGGCGATTTCGGAAGGAAGTCTCAGGGGCCCGTGTTGCATGGAATTTGTTGGAAAAAGACATTGAGCTGTGCTCACCACAGCTGTTCTCGTTGGAGGAAACGTTCGAAGCATGAATCGGAATCTAAAGGTCACGAGGAGTTCAAAAGTGAGAGAGTCAAACCATAGAAGTTGTGGTCAAGAGGAAACAGAGAGACGGGGAAGCTTCGAGCCGGTCTAATTCCAGCGTGTTTGTTTATGTTGTTTTGTTTAGGTTGTGGAATTAGCATGTGCTTTTTTATTTTAATTTTACCAAAAGATGTGCAGTCTCTGATAATTACTTATTGCTCCAGTTTGTGAGTTAAAGTAAAAAAGTTGAAAGTTGAAAGTTGAAAGTTTGAGGCCAATGATCAAATCATCCCAAACCATGTCCTCTGGCCCAGCATGTACCCGCCTCCGCTGCTCACATTGTTTTCCAACCGCAGTTTAGTTTGCGATAGAACTCAGAGCAGTACTGCCTCATATATTCCAGAAAATCATGCCAATCGTGGCAACGTGTTAAAGCCACCACTAAAGCTAAATATATATATAGTTGCCATGACTGATGGGAATTCAAAGAAATGTGAGAAAGTATTTATTGAAAGGTTAAATGCGTCCGCCAACCAGAAGATCGGCGTTTCGATCCCCCAGCCGCCATAGTGGACATGCAGAAGTGTCCTTGGGAAAGACGCTGACAGCTGTGCAGGCAGTGGGCCGAATGTGTACAGAAGCGCTGCATGAATGTGTGTGTGAATGGGTGAATGGGACTTGGTACTGTATAAGAGCTTTGGGTGGTCAATAAGACTAGAAAAGTGCTATACACAGTAAATACATTTATCTTCCATCAATTGAAGGTCATAATTAAAAGACTATTGTTCCAGGGTTGTAACAGTTTGCGAGAAAAATAAAAAAAATTCATACTGTATCAACTGAAGTAGGAGGGATGTAAGCATGACCTTGTATTCCGGCCTTCCTCTTTAGTCAGAGTAGCTCTTTTCACTGTTGTTGGATAAAAAAAAAAAAGAGACTTCTTTAGTTCACACCCAAGGTTAACAGCTTGAGGTTAATGGCTTTTTTTGGAAGATGGACACAGTTGAAAGTCCTTTTCATGTAAGGTCATCTGCGCTCAACGGAATCATAGGAATAGTCAATTTACTCTGTGCGGCAGATTTCTTTGTGACATTCAGATTTTCACCACAGCGGTTGCAGAAGACAGAGTAAAGATGAAGGCGGCAGTAACAGTAGCAAGTGAACTGCACTAATTAACAAGCAAGGCTCAGTGGTTCTACATTACCTTTTTTTTCACAAATCTGACCATTAGAGTTACAGCCTGTACAAAGGAAGAGAGGCCAGATTTAAAATAAGAAATAAATGAAAAGATCAGATTTCGAGGCCTCAGTAGGTTTCGGAGCCTAATGGATCTGGTGATTTAAGAAAACAGAAAAAAAACAAAGGATGCTGCACACGTCACACTGTTGTGTTTTATTGAAGTGTTTCCACAATTGAAGCTAAGCTCACAGAGTTAGTTTGGCGTTGACTGCATGACTAAATGACAAAACGGTTCATTAGTTCACTGTATTAGTGCAAAAGTAGAAGAATAAGTACTTTTAACTGTTGAATATACAACTGACTAGGAATAGCTTCATTCCCTTTGTATCACATTCTGTTTGATTTTTGGCTTTTAAACACAATCCAAAAAAAGCGCTCAGAGGATCTAGTACCAGCATCTTACCCTATTAATGCTTTTTTTAACCAAACGAGACATACCAAATGATCAGAATAATCTGAATGATTTTTCACTGAAGGCAGAAAAAAAAAAAGCCGTTGACACAAGGAAATGTAGGTTTACACTGGAGACATTAGGTTTCCCAGCTGGCAGTTTAAAATACTTTGTACAAAAATAGAAGCCTAAATCTGTTAAGACTTGTTAAAATGACTTTAGGTGGTTGTTTATTTTTAAGTTTTACAGATTCATACATATGGAGAAAAAACACTTTTTATTATGATGCTACACTGGCCCGAATGTGGATGTAGCAAATAGATAATATTGTACGATTCCTAATCAGGCCGATTGCCACACTAATCAAAAATGATTCAGAATGCTGGATGGTGACAGAAGATCTGACTTTTGCATCAGCCACATATGTAGAGCTGCGACACAGGGAATGTAACCGCGGAATAGCTTAACAATCCAGGATGCACCAGGACATTTATGCAAAATATGAAACATAACATTGATATTCTCTTAGCCAACACTTTTTTTTTTTTACAGTAGCATGTAATTCAACCTGAGTTTGTCCCAAAAAAAATTTACAATGTCATCAGACACTAATATCTGAATACAAACCCGCGGCATAAGCAAGTGGTGAGTTTGTTAGTTCGGGCAGTGCTGGCTTATAATTCTTAAATGAAGGGCTAGCTCCCTCTTGTGGACAAGTCGGGGGACAGCAAACGTGTGTACTGTCCGCCCATCGCGGATCGACAACCCCTTCAGAGTTGAAAATGCATAACTGTTATGGCATCGGAAATATGACCTCGATTCCTATGATAGCTAGTGTTTCTGTAAACACCTACAAGTGCACTCGTTGCACACAGGTACAAATGCACACATTCAAAGCAGTGCACACACACACACACACACACACACACACACACACACACACACAGACACTGCTCTATATTGACAAATAAAATACAAAATAGGAATCAATAAATAAGGTCATCTGAACAATAAACTAACGCATTTACATGAGACCACTGGGTCTCATAATATAGCTACAAACATAAAGATCTCTATAAATGAACATCTTAACTTTGAATCTGACCAAACCACACAAGGCCCAGACTCTTTGCATACAAACTATAACGACATTAATCCTTCTTTCTCTAATAGTGTAACCCTTTCACTTACTTTGAAATGTTGTTATCATAAGTAGAAACAAAAGACACTTTGCTCTCACAGCCCAGTGACAGGATTAAACAGCCGACCTCAGCAGCTAAGACGAAAAACAAACGCCCTGGTTTCAGTGTTCATGCAAAATTACAACATTTAGACACCTTGTAGAACTTTCTTTACACCATCCATTTGAAGGTTGTTCTATGCTAGGGCTTTCAGGGCTGATCATCATGGCTTAATGGCCTTGTTCTCCCTGGAATGTTGTATGCTGTTTTCACTGAAATCTTGTTTGGCTACTAGTTAGTAGACTCAAAGAACATGAAATCCTGTACAGAAAAAAAGAATAAAGAAGTGTTAATAGAAAAGCAAAAAGAACATTAAATTGACATTTATCGAAATGCATTATAGCAGTTAGAATATTTTAAATAGTCTAAAAGGTCTCTGCTGAATTAACTTTGAGTGTAACTCGCTTTGAGTTTAGCATTTTTAGCAAATGTGTAACTTGGGCAACATCCGGAAGAAGCTCTGTCGAGCTGCTTTGCATTTGTGGAGATTGGGCTGGTCGCGGGTCACATTTCCCACAACATGTAGTGTTGTAATGAGGTGGTACATTAAGTGGGAGGGACATGAAATCTCAAACTGCCGGGGAAGAGACATACATTTCCCATAAAAGCTGGGTCACATGAGGTTCTCATCTGTAATAGCCAATATTCTGGCAACACTTAATTCTGAATCCTAAGAGGAAAAAAGGAAAAGTGAATTTTCTTTGTTGACATGCTGGTGAAGTTAGTGTCAAAAGGCTTGACGTTGCACTCACAATGAGAAAGCATGCGGCGATCATCACGGCCTTCATCCTCACATCCAGATCCATGGGGAACTTGATACCGAAGTTGTCCGTATCTGTGAACGCTTCCCGCAGCAGCCCTGACCACTGCTTGCTGATTTTCCCAATCTTACTGACTTCGTCCATGGTCAGAATCTGAGGAGAAGTGACAGGGGAAGACACACAGCCGACGTGTGTTGTGTTAGGATGAAGATCAGTCGTCAGACTTTAAATAGAGATCGTGTGGCAATAAACAATCCCATCCAAGTGCAAGTCATTTTTTAATTTTTCTTGCCCGCCGCCACAAAAACCTCAGTAACAACATCAAAGCGGCTGAGGAACCAGGATGGGTAATGTCATGCTTCAGTTACCTCTCTTCTGGGTCTGGTGAAAGGTCTGCATCATTGACCCAAATCCCTTTCACAGCTCAGTGTAATGACACCAACTGAGCCATGGAACAATGGCCACACTGTACGACACAAGAGCATGCCCTGTGCCATGGCTTCCTCCCAGCTACAGTGTGCGCTGATTGGAAACACATTTCCTGCTTCAGAGCACAAAGAGGATCCCGTACAAAAAAACCCCCAAGAACCCCCTCCCCCCAGAGGGCGAGAATATTACCGTGTCATGTTATGTTTTCACCAATTGAATGTTTTTTCTGTGTTTTGATGAACCCACCTCAAAGTCAACGTCTGGAAGGCAGCTCCATCCACAGAAGGGCCCATGGATCTTCAGCACAGGCTCGCAGTGTTCGTTCGCTACGAGGAATTTCGGCGAGAACGGATGCCACTGTTGTACAACGTACCCCACTGTGTTACCGGGGGGCGACTGCACCTCCAGCTGAGGGGGGGATTGTGGGAGAACAGGGTGTGATTTGTAGTCATGTACCCTGGCAGAGACCGTTTAAAAAAACAGATGTAAATGTGGGTCTTGCGTGAACAATACAGTGAACCTTGGACCCTGTCATTTCACAGACACAAAAAAGGGAGCGTGTTTAAAAAAGAAAAAGAAAAAAGAGGCTCCACTCACCTCTTGCAAACAGCACGGGAACAAGCAAGACGTGCACTTGAGTGGTCTGGTGATGGTGATGACCTCCTGTCCGAAATTGTCCAGGATGTGGATGGTGAAGGAGCGCATGGGGCCGCAGCACTGTCGACTCAGGCAGTCGTTCTCCTCGACAGCGTAGAACACGTTCTGACCCATGGCGTTGCGGACTTCATACTTGTTGTTGCTTTCAAAACCGACGAGGGCTGAGCCAGGACGAACAACATGCGCAAAGAGATTATTGCTAAACGCACCCAACTGCGCAGCACAAGCCCAGCAGCAGAAATATTTCCAGTTGGCATTGTTTTTCCTGTACCTTCGATGAGCTCCACTTTCTGTTTGATGAGCAGCTGATCCACCTGGAAAACCAGATAACCACATACCCTTGACTTTTTTCCTTAAAAATGCAGCGGTTCAGTAGCAAGTGCATGATAAATGCTATAGTTACTTGTGTGAGAGACACACTCACTACCAGTAGTCCTAAGTCTGTCTGGTCTTGATTAGTATTACAATTGCTAGTATAGCTGCCTTGTCTCACTGGAATATGTTTGATGTTAGCTCTGTCAGTGTGTGGTGCGTGGTTAAAATTAGAATTTTGGAAAGGAGGACGACAGACAAATTCAGATTTCCAGCCGGCGACTTTATTCCTAAACTGACATAAATCATTTTTCTTTCTGGAAATGTCCATAAATAAACCATGGTGGCATTGTGGGCATAAATGCTCCACCCTCCAGCTGTGCAAATGCTCTGGACTCTTTGTAAACAGGAAACCCATCTATTCCAGTGTCCCAGTAAGCCATGGCATTGTGGAAGCGAGCCAGCAGCGTGCACAATAGCAGGACCTTAAAACTGAAGCAGCTAAATCTGTTTTCCCCCTGAGGTGACGTTTAAATGACTGCAGCGGAAAAGGATCTCGGCCTTGTACTATCTCCCTATTTTCACATGTACAGTGTGAGATTTATTAGTTTAATGGGGAGTTAAGCCTTTTATGTCATAGTAACTTAAAGGGGCAGTAAGCTATTTTGGAGAAAGATTGTTTGTTGTTAAATTGACTAAACTGGACGGGGCTCGAACCCGCAGCTTCAGGTATGGGAGACAGACGCGCTAACAACAAGACCAAAGAGTCGTATCATCTGTCGCTCACACGCTTCTTAAGGTGTCCAGGAGTGATGTTTACAAACTGCGGTCAGCACCATTATTTACAGAGCCCGGGCTGCACACGTAATCGACAGCTTGTGGACCGTGAGGTCCAGTGTATTCGATTAAAATCGCTTATTGCCCCTTAAATCAATGTACTCATCTCAGAAGTTACCCACATTATGAGCCACTGCATGAGTCAGTGATAGGGGGTAGAAGGGAAGGTGACAATAGTTCATTTCTTCTGTCCCTTGATCCTGTAGGTTACTGGTGTATGTGACACTTGTCATAAAACATCTGTAAGGCAAAAACTTGATTATATAGATTGTATATAATATAGATACTTGCTTGAGTCAGGTATTCTAATCCTGGTGGACAGCCTGGTATCCCCGGGCTGGGCACGGCATACATATTCATCTTTCAGACTCGGAGGGAGATCTGTTGACGAATGGAAAAGTTTAAAACGGAGAAATGGCGCCACCATGTGTTTGTTTGGGTGACAGGGACGCTGGAAGTCAGGCAGAGTTGGGGGTGCTGCAAGAGTTTATCTTAAGATTTTCATATTAAACGCTGTGCAGCAGCACAACCTTCGTGATTTTAGTATTCATTTGAATGGCCAACAACATTTGACACCACGTTTAGAACATTTTATATTCACATGTGGTCAAGTAACTCAGTGTCTCACATCTGCGTCTCCTATAATTCAAGTGGGATTCTGAGAGGATTTGCTACCTGTTATATGCGCTGAGGTCACAGATCACCGGAGTGTGCGGGTGTGTGTGTGTGTGTGTGTGTGTGTGTTTGCCTTTGATCCTTTGGTCATTGCATCAACAGGGATTGGTGTGAGAGGATTTCAATCAAAGATTATCAAGAATTAGAAAGAACATTCAAAATGTTACTGACTAATCAATAAGCATTTGGCATTCAATGGGCATAAACAACACAAATCTAGCAAGTAAAATGTGCAGAACTGTAGCTAGCAGAAAAATGCAACACAACACAGAAATGCTTTTGCAGGCTAGCAGTCAGCTTTGAATCGCATCATTTAAATAGACAGAAAACAACTCTCCAAATACACGTACTGCTAAATAGAAACACAACCAGAGTGTGCATAGAGGCAAGGTCTTTTTTTCTTCTTCATATGGCTTGCACAGGAGAAACATTCTAAGATGAAATACCTTTTTTAGAGAGATGCTACTTTTCTACTATGAAATGTTTGTAAATAATTTTCAAAGTAAACTTTTTCTTTGCCCTGCAGTTACACCCATGGCCAGTACGTGGTGCTGCGTCACCCATATTCCTCCCCGCGTCTGTGTGACAGTCATAAACAGATCTATGGATGGACAGCGGTGAATATGTTCTTTTCTTTCCTATCTGCCGGTGTCGTGTCCAGTTGACTGAGCACTGGTGTCCTCTCTGCTTCACCGTGTAGGCCTTTATCGTTACGAAAATAAACTGAGAATGTGAGTAAACCGCCGTAGACCTACAGTACGGTGGGCGACACGGATCATTTCTTGGCTGAGTCTGGAAGTGGCGGACGCCACCATGATAAATCCTCTCATTACTCCGTGTGCGTGCGCGCGCACATAAAACCACGGCACCGCACGAGCGTCGCCGTCCGTCTCCTAACTAACATGTAGGTGAATTCGCTGCAGACTTCGTTTTGTGAAACGTGAACGTTTCAGTAGCTCGTGAAGAGAGAGAGAGAGGGAGAGAGAGAGAGAGAGAGAGAGAGCGCTCGCTCCCGCGCCGAGGGTCCATCTGCCTCAGTTTTAGACGGCGAGCGGTTAAAAGCGACTTCCGGCCGCCTACACTGGTGTATATAACGTATATCATATAGTCAACGTTTAACATTCACACCACGAGACGCGTTACTGTAACACGGGGAGATACTCACCGATATTTCCACCTGCTACTTGAAATAGTAACAGGCCACTCCAGAACCGGGCCGACGGAATAAAGCTCTGATCTCATTGGCCGATGCTCCCGCACTTCCCATCTTCACGAGCCAATGGCAATCGGGAGTGTAGAACAGAGCGCGACAGAACCGAAGAGGACTGCACTTTAGAACCGGGTGTGATAGAAAAGAAGCGACAATTTGCATAATTAAAAAAAAAAAGTCTGGCTCATAAAGGGAATACACACAGGCTGGCTCATTTCACTTTGCTCAGTTGACTTATTGTTTCACCTCTCATTAATAATCCTACTTTACAACACATGCAAGGTTTTATTGGAAGTGTATTAGGAATATTTATAACGATAACAGGGTGTCATGTTTTTGTTTTTCATCCTCTAGATGTCACCATGGATACGAAAAGCATGATCTCATGCACTGCACAATGGGATCTGTTAAATAAAACATCACATGCACACACACACACACACACACACACACACACGCATATATACATACAATGACTCTTGAGAACCATTTTTGGTTTTGCCAAATTTTCAATACAGAGGCAGATGTTAGGATATTACAACAAACTGGTTCATACACTTAGTAAGTATTGCCTAGTATATGATCATGTGTCAGGGAATGGACACATGGTATTTGAAGCCAGTGTGATGTAAGACCCGTTGCTTTGCTTTTGGCTATATGAAACTGTTAGCTGATGCGTCATTAGCAAGTGCTGAATGTGTTTTCACCTATAGTATTCTTCAATGTAGGTCGTGAGCCAGTTAACGCGCCACAAAATACTGTTAAACATGTTCATATAATAATATAGTATTAGCATGGACCAGAGGAGTTTTACAGGCTCCAAAGTGTGTTTAGAAAATAAAATGTTTAAAGCCTTTATGTATCCATATAAATACACCCATAACCTATCCATAGTCACAATATAAGTTTGTCATCAGGAGATGATAGCAGCACACACACACACACACACACATCAATGTTGTATAATTTCATAAGACAATCATTATATAGACAGAGTAAAGTATGAATAAAGCAAATTGGTCCTCTCCTCATCCTGTACAAGCTTAGAGCGGCCCACAGGTTTTTATGGTCACTCCTGTTTGTCCTCATACAGTGTTTATTATTAGTGTGCAGCTGTTGAGTAGTGAGTGATCCTGTAGTTCAGATCCAGTAATAACAAGTTAAAGCCTCCATATTCAAAACCAATGTGTTGTCTTTTTATTGCTTATTGGTTAAAAAGTTCAGAGTTTGGCCAAGTCAATCTTCAGAGAGAAAAATTCTACTTAAAGAAATAGATTTCAAGATGATGAGTATTACACCAGAAAGAAAAATCTCCTCTGAAAGCCAAAATTGTTGTCATGGAAACAAAGGAGAAAAATCGATCTTCAAGAAAGCGAATTCAAGGAAATATATATATATATATAAAAAGACACCATTTCACAAACTGATTAAACGTTTCTTGAAAAATGAAATACCTGGCAGTTTTTCTTTTATTTAAATCCCCAGAAACAAAATCTCAAACCTCAGTTTGGCAAGGTCAAACTGGTTGCCGTGGAACTACAGGAAAAAATAAAATCATAAAACCCCAAATACCAAAAGGCACCAGTCCCTGATTACCTGATTAATATAACTGTGAAACCGATTGGCGTTGGACGGACACACTGTTCACATATGCCCCCCACATTATATACCAGGAGGATGAAAACCATTTAATCAAACATTTTTAAAATAACATTACATGTGTGGAATGTGTCGATACTAAACATAAAGAGTGAATAAATGCTTTGCTCCAAAAATAGCATCGCTTTTCTGTTAAAATTGTATGTACACTATCAGATATCAAGCCGTGATTGTGCTACATCTCCTGTACTGTATTCGAGCACAATGCATGTTATGAGAGACGCAGCAGTGTTGCTGTACCAACAATGAAGCGGTGGAGTAATCCTTCACAGCTGTAAGCACAAAAGCTGAATTCCACATCACTCAGCTGCTCATACACAAAAACAAAGACAGAACCGCGAAGGTAAAGGTTCTCAGGCAGACATTTTGGAGGTCAGAGCGTGGGCGGGATAAAAAGGTTTGTCGTTCGTTGTGAGTCCGTCTGCAAACTGCTTCGTCATCGCCGCTTACATCTCATCAGTCTGCAAACTGATTCTTCAGATAAATGCGTTGATTACAACAGTCTATACCACACACATGTTGATTAAGAAGCAACTATTTGCACAAATGAAAGTTAAACCTCCTGTGGAACAGATGACTTTTAACCTTTTATTTTTCAATAAAGGATTCGTTTCAAACATTTGTAGTTTGTAGTTAACATCACCACGTTTCCAATTTTAAGCCGGAAATGTAATTGATAATGAAGGGGGGGGGGGGGGGGGGGGGGGGGGTCTTCTCACACAACTGATATGCACTTGAACTTTATGGGCAGGGAATTATACTTTGCCTCCACTGGAGAGCAGTGTTGAGCTAATGATGCTCGGCCTCACGGCCATCACTGGGACTAATGCAGAGTTTGCCTTTTCATTGTAAAATAGAATAGTCACAAATAGAACCACACAGATGTACACATATACACACGCACATATTTGCTACTCTGTTACAGATGACGTGACGTGTGTTGGGCCGAGTATATCCTTATTTGCGAATACAAATTACCTGATTTCCTCAAGTGCCACTGATTTCTCCAAGAAACACTACTAATGAGAACAAATGATGACTCGCGTGCGGATCTGCTGACACTTCAGGCACAGACAAGTAAAACAAGTTTTAATTGATTTGCGTTATGGCAATTACTTATCGTGACCTGAAATAGCAGAGAAAACACTGTGTGTGTGTGTCTGGCCTACAGATGAACGCGTGTTTTAAATAAAGCCTCTGCCTTTGTTAATACATATATATATATACATATATATATGTATATATATATATATTACAATTCCAATAGATATAGATTCTTACATTTATTTGCATTTATTTATTTACAATTTGAACACACTTGTATAACGCCTGGAGTAAATTGAACTGCTTGTAGCATCAAGGGCCCTTTAAAAAAAAACGGAAAAATCTCGACTGCCCAACGAAAACACTGAAACATGTTCTTCATCAGAGAGATCAAAACAAAATAATGAAATGACTTTGAAATGGCCGCGATCTCCGCTCCCATCTGAATAAACAGAGCGGACAGTCAGGGGTCTTTGAGAGTCAGATTGTCTCTCTGACTCCGAGAGCCCAGTTACCCCCACCAGGGGTTTGAATGTGTGTGTGTGTGTGTGTGTGTGTGTGTGTGTGTGTGCTCCAATTGTACAGTGTCTGCTCTCTACATTCCTACCTTTTTTACAATTTTTCTGTTTTGTGTGTTTGTGCTTTTTTGTGTGTGTGCATGTGTGCGTGTGAAGGTGGTGCTCTTTACCCGCATGGGTAATCTTTCGTGCACTCCTAACGAGGTTGTCATATTCGCCGCATAATGAGGAGCATAAAGATGAATGTTAAAATGCCTCCATTACACCGCTTTCATCCTCTTGTTCATTAGGTTAGCATAAGGTTACAATACATTACTCCAGTCCCGATGTTCCACACACACACACACACACACACACACAATTGCATGTCACTGATGGCTTGTGTGTTTGCCGTGATAGTCGTCATGCATGTGCAGACAAAGACACACATGCACATAATATTACCTGCCTAAACTTAACCCTTAACTGAACCGCAACATAACAGCGATTCTCTGACTTTGTCTGTTAATGTTTAGAGAATAGGTCTTACACATATCCACATCACAAGGGTTTCTGCATTACAAAATGTATTTCATTCACCACTCGCATATACAAAAAAAATGCAAATCCATTGTGTTTCATTTTTATCATCCGTGGATGTCCAAATTTGCCACATCCACCGCTTTTGTTATTCCGTCTGTGTCTCCTCACCTCTCTGCCCATCCCTCACCTCCCTCCCTCTTCTTATTTCTCCCATTTCTGCACCCCTGTCAAGTGCTTTGTTTGCTGTGACTTTCCATGCGGTTATCTGAGCGGAGACAGTATGCCTCACCCTGGCACAGGACCTCAGTTTCCACGGCAACTTTATAATTGTTTTGGATACGTTCCAAGCGCCACTGGATACCGAGGCATTATTGATGTCAAAAGAAACATGTATGAAATGAGGAGATGTGGAGGCGTCCATATGGTTCCGTACACAGCCTCACGCGAAGCCATTTAACCGCTCTTCAATGGGAGTTTTGTGATACCGCTGAATAGATCCCACATGGGTCACATGATATTTCATAATTTTAGATTTTTCTACATTACAAAGGGATAATGGGCACGCAACACAAGCCACTGAACTGTGCTATACTATTCCATATTAATTTCATGAAGCCATTGTCACAGTATGCAC
This sequence comes from Scophthalmus maximus, assembly GCF_022379125.1. Lineage (NCBI taxonomy): Eukaryota > Metazoa > Chordata > Actinopteri > Pleuronectiformes > Scophthalmidae > Scophthalmus > Scophthalmus maximus. The sequence continues at coordinate 1,646,432 of NC_061535.1, forward strand.
TGCTGGGTTGAGTATGGTGACCTGACTGAATACAATATGTCCATCATAAAAAATTTGAATAGTGAAAATGAAAATGAACAAGAATGAAAAATAAAAGTCTGCTGCAACCGAAGCATCCCTAGGAGCCATAAAGTACGTCGCTGTCAAACTCAATCACTTCAACTTGTCTTTGTTTTGACAGGGGAGGCGGTATGAGTTATCTCAGCGCATGTCACCATAACCATATTGTGACCCCCCCCCCCCCCCCCCCCGCTGCCTCACCCTACCCCGCCCCACTACCCACCAACTCCCTCATGAACACACACACATGCGCAGCCTCGCAGCACCTCTGAGCCATGAGCTGTGGCCACATTAACCACGACGCCGCAACACTTATTAAAATAACATATAGTGTCAACAGAAGTGTGGGCCCCAAGTGGATGAACCCAAACTGCTTCACTCTCAAATCCGCAGACGAGTCTTGAGGATTTGAAAATCCCCCCCCCCCGCTGACTTCGCTCCTGTTGCTTATTAAACTTGTTAAACTATTTCCGCGCAGTTCCGTCGCGGAATACGCGGTACAAACAAACCGAAAATAAGGCCATGACTGATCTTTTTTCTCTGATCCCATCGCCTCCCCTCCCTCCGCTTAATTTATGACCTGTGAGGAGGAACCCAGGGAGTGAGAAGTGAGTGAGACTGGTGTGAAAGCCCTGAATAGAGCAGGGGCAACAGGCCCTCCAAATAACACAAAAGAGGCACCACAGCTGTTTGGAGGCACAACAAGCCTTCAGGAGGAACTGTCTTCTGCGCTGATCCCCCAGACTGGCACTCACGCTGACTTTTTGAGCTGGGTTGTTATGTGAACACTGTAACGCAATCATCACTTTCAATTTGTGGGCGGAAAAAAACACCCCTCCACGATGAGGTCCATGTAACGTTTCAAGTTTAAAAGAAAACATAGACACGGTACAAAAATGAGTCTGGATATTCCGCTCGAACGAAATCCGTCATTTGTGTAAGAATATTTATCGCGTGCCCTTGGAGGGTCTCTGGGAAGAGGATGTTTCAAACTGTGGCGTTTTGCCTTTGAGTTATTTTGATCTTTGCATGATGCTAGCGATTGGACAAGGGGGGGGGGGGGGGGGGGGGGGGGGGGGATGGATGTAAGTGAGGTGGAAAGAGGGATCAAACCCACTCTATTCCGCGGTGAGAGCCAAGAGGAAGGACAGAAAAACAGCGCAACAGCCGATCGCCTTCGGAGAGGGTTGTATCATCCGAGGGCCCCGCTGAGCTGCGGGAAAGTGTCACCAGCCTTCGTGAGCTCGCTGTCAAGTGACGGTTACCGACTGTCAACTGCAGCTAAAAATGATTTTAGAATCCGGGGGGTTAGAAGTTCAGTGCACTGTTTTCTTCCCCCAGACTGAGGGAAAAAACGCTGTACGCAGCTCGGCCCGTAATAATTTATTCCCCCCTGTACAAAACTCTGTTGGCTCCCCATTCCTACATGTCTGCCTCTTGGTTTTCCACTCAGGGCCATTAGCTACTGCCACATGCAGGACACGTGTGAACTTTCAGACTGATGGCAACGTTTCGTATGACTTAATTGCAGCCCCATATTCATCATCGTGACTGTGCTAGAAGAGATCGTCAAAACCGCTTGCTGTTGAACGTCTTCGTAGGCTTTTTCTTCCATTGTATATCAGTCATGTTGTCGGCATTACAGAACATGGTCTCTCCGCGACCTTCTTTTGAAGCAAACGACGTCTTCTCAGTCTTTGGACACACTAGCTCGAATTTGCATTTTTGTAAGATAATAGTGAAATATCAGTGGTTAAATGGTTAGAAACTCATTTGGACATCACGATCACAACATTCAAACCTATCCCGGTTACGAAATAGATTAAAAAAGAAGAAAAAAACGTCTGGTCTCTTTCTTCCTCTCTCTCTCCCCCTCCATCCACAGAGAGAGTATCCGGAGCCATCTGCAGACCACGATCCATCCCCAAACACTGGGGATCACAAAGGTGTTATTTTTCAAAGCTGCCCCTGTCCACCTCCTGCCGAGTATGTGCGGCTGCGGTTCAAGGGAAGGTGGGAAACTTCTGAGGCTCTGTTCCACTTGTACCCCACCCCCTGTCGCCTGCCTCCTCAGGGGCAGCCCTTTGAGGGTGTCATAACTGCGGCCTGTATAACATGGGTTACTGCTGACGGTGGCTGGTCACAGTTGACGAAGCCTTTTAAAGAAGCCTCACCTCTCTGTTAAAATTGCGGAGAGCAGGAGCAAGGGCCTGGCGACCAGACGATTACAGGCCCGGTGTGCGGGACGACTCTTGGGCAGAGCGGGGGCCTGCATTTTGACCTGCGATGGGTAGAGGGTGCTCCAAGTCCATGTTTGAGCTGAATGGTGTTCAGCGCTTTGCAATCCTACACTACTGCCTTCTTTCCCCCCCACCTCCCAAAAAATGAAATGACCCCTCTCCATTTTAGTTTGCCTGCAAGTTGCCCACACAAAATGAGTCCTCTATGTTTTGTGCTACACGGCGGTCTCCATTTCACAAAACTAAGGCAGGGGAGAAAAAGGACTATGACATGTCCTGTAAATGGACAAAGCTGCAGAACATGCAGCTGCTGTGGTGCCATCCTGTTGTCTAGGGGGGTGGGGGCGGGGGTGCATGCAAGGTGAAGCGGGACAGAAAGCCACGGCAGTGTGGCGGTTGCGGTGGGAGAGGCTTCGCAGCACCTGGTATTCACCTCTCTCTCCACGGAGTCCCCGTGGACACGGTGCGCTGCTGGCACACCGTAAAACTTGATGGCGGAAAACACCGTCACGCTGAGACGGATAAAAAGGAGAAATAGGAGATGTTTTTATTGTCACATTTTAAAGTCGTGCTGCCGTGCAAGTAATATTTCTAGATTTTTTTACGTCCCTCACCCTTACCGATTTATGACAAATGTTTGTCCGAGGGCAGAGACCTTATTAGATTTTGAATGCCAGTCTGTTTTTTTTCGTGAAAATTATTTATTAGGGTTACATTGGCACAAGACACATTAAATATTTAGGTGACAGGCAATTACAGATAGTTAACAGATGGCATTTTAATTTGAACTTTTCCTTCTTTCTGATAACTATATTATTTCATTATTTTTCATTAAGTACTATATTGTAGTTTGGCTGTATTTAATTTCACTCTAAATTATTGGTTAGATAAATCAATTTTATTTTAAAATAATTTGTTTTGCAAAGGACAAAAAGACAACAGATTAAAGAGATTCTAATTAATAATTGTCAACACAGATGCTGCAGTTTACCATTGTAATTCCAGAAAATTATTGAGAGTGAGAGTCTATTATTTTTACATTGTGTACTTTTTTTAATAATTTGAAGGCATCGCACATTTTACTACTATTGATTTTCTGATATGAAACAAAAATCATTCCTTGGATTTAGGATTCATTATCCATTTCAAATGTCATTTTTCCCCCCGCATATCTGAGCAGAACAAAGCCTGTGGAGATTGATGCGCTGCGGAGAGTGCGCCGGAGTTGAATATTAAATGAGAAACAACTTCTGCGGGGAATGTGTTGAACCTGGCACCGGCAAGACAGATAGAGCGCTGCGCCGTGCGAGACAGTGTCAGTGCAAAGGTCAAAGGTCAGTGTGGTTCAGGACTGCTCCTCGGGTCGTGCTACGTGAGCTGCAGCATGTGGACGACGAGCTCGGAGTGGACCGGAGGAGGCCCAGCGCCGCACAACGCTCCTCTGTTCTTTGTGTTGTACTGATATCTCCCACTCTCTCCCTGTCTCTCTCTATTTTGTCCTGCACACACACACACAAGCACACGCGCACACTCACACACACACACTCACGGGCACACACACTGTAGAGTTCTCTCCACACAGTTGGAAAGACAGGGGTCACTGACTGGATGCTCCCAGCTGAGTACTTCAGTGCAGCCCTTCACTGAAGCACACACACGCACATGTGCACAGCCGCACACCTACACACACACACACGAACGTGCACTGTGTTAATGTCTTTTTCCATGCAGGCACAAAGCTTTGTGCGGTGTTGTTGTCCGCATTTCTCCCTGAAACTCCAGCATTTACTGAATGTTTTTCTCATTCGTTACATGATCAGTTAACATTGTTTCACAAAAACACTGCCAGACTGTTGCTAAGAACGACAACCTTGACAGTGAAATAATAGATTAATCAGATACATTTAGATAGATAGTTTTTGTTTTTTTTGTTTTTCAGTGTTCAGTGTTTTCTACGAATGATTAGTTTTCATTGGGGACGATTTAGTCTGTGTTCTTTAAATAACAAAATACAGTGGTGAAGTAATAAGTCCTCTGTCATCACTGCTCTCATTCAGGTGCTAGAGGATTTCCTGCGTCTCAACCAGCACACTGCTGAGATCTAATTCTGGCTGCATTGAAGCCTGGAGCAAAGAAACCTTCGGCCTGGAATCTTACTTTGTGATCCCTGTAAAATGAGTCATTTCTTTGAGAGATGCTTTTTTTTTTTTTCATATTTATTTTACAATAATGCGATTAGTATTGGTTCAGGGAAACTGAAACCATGCAAGATATTTGAAAACAAGGTTTGCGTAGTGAATGGATATTTCATTAGTCCTATAAGGGATGCCCTGCAGTGATAAGCTGGAAAGCCCATAAAGCTACTGAGTTCCTATTACAAGGCGAGTTTTTCCCATTATAGTAACTTGTAATAACTTGTAATAAAAAATAAAAACAAACTGAATTTACAGTAGTAAATAGTACAGACAGGGTGACGGAATTAGACATAGGCAATAGATTTTTACTTTCACAGAACTTTTACTTTCCCTACACTGCTGAACCCTGCCGAATTAATCGCCGCCATAATTCTGCAGTATCGATTGAAAAAACGCGAGTAATCCTGCAGCCGTTAATCATTCGTGTCAAAATCGCAGAAACATGACCCAGCCAGGCAGTGCAAGGGGGGGGGGGGGGGGGGGGGGGGGGGGGGGGGGGCTGCAGAGGAAGTGGAATGCACGAGGAACAGGGAGGTTGATCCCTCTGCCGCTTTTGACGTCAGGCATCCATCTACTGGTGTTATTCCTTAATCTGATTCAGTTGGCTGCTCAGCCGACCAGTGTTGCCTGTTGGAAAGGTTTCATGTGTGTGATGGATGCTATTGTCAGAAATGCCAAGGTCAATATGCGATGCAGCGGCAGCAGCAAAAAAGGGAGAAATGAAAAAAAAGAGGACTTTCTTATTTCCAAAGTGCTTCCCATGTATCATCATCTCTGCAATCTGACCTTGCTTCCCTCTGTAATAACATTCAGAGGGAGGACAACTGCTGGGTGCATGCTCATGGGCCGGCGTTGATCTTTAAAACGGGTCACGGCGCCGCGGAGAAGAGGCCCGTGTCACTCATGGCAGTATGCAGGCGTATTACTTACAGTGAGACAGATTTGGAAAATGGAGTTGTAACGTCCGGCGTGAATGCTGGAGGGACAACTACGTCTTGATTGGAGCATCCTGACGGAGAGGCCGCGACGTGACTGCACGCTCCCTGTTCTGGAGCAATTAGCTGGTGTCATCAAATCATCGCGCTGGCAAAATGACAAACAACAGAGGTCAACTCAAACAGATGAGAAATGAATTCTTAACAGTTTGTCAGCTCGACTGACGGACGTCAGCCTTAGTTACGTTTGCCTCGCATTATATGATTTATCGAAATCGCGTCGCCATTAAAACGTCTCAGCTCTGGCAGTTATTAATGCCACATGAGGCCGGGGGCAAACTTGTGAAAGTGGGATTTTCTTGTCAACATGTGCTGATGCAGAAAACTACATGGGCCGATCAAGTCAGAGACCCCCCTCCAAACCTGTTCCAGGAGGGCACAAAAATAGCCTGCTTGGAATAATAATTTGTGTCTGATCGAGTTTTCCCAAAAAAAATAAGTAAAATGAACTCAGTTGAATCGCTTTAAAAAATACACCTACTCCTTCTCCCTTGTTAAAAAAAGAAGAGGATTTATGAACCTGCTAATATTTTCCACTTCACAGAGAAACATTTGACGCTCTCACTTCACTGAGAAGTCTATCCTCTGTCTCTGTGCACTGGAGGCTTCGAGTTTCCACAGATCACACTTGTGTAAGTACGACTGACTTCCAAAGTCGTGATGTCACAAAGTCCCGGTCCTACAGTATATTTACACCCCACGCCCGGCCACCAGCCGGCTCCACCTCTGCACCACACATCCTGTCCTCTGTCTGTACAGTGGAGGTCAATCACACAAGTGGAATAGGCAAAAGACAATTTTGACCTGAGGGGCACTTTGAGCTATTACCAGTGATTATACTACGGTGTAAATTTTCACTTACCGCTTAGTTAATAGCTTAATTACTAATGTCATTTTAATGGGATTTGTCTGATGAGGGGAAAAACATTCCATGTTGAGTTATGACAAGACTGTTATCACCCAACAAGGTGGACATCACACCATCACCCCCATCCCCCTCGTTTTTTAATCCTGAGGGATGTAAGGAAATGGTTGCGAACCCGAGCGGTGTTTCCCCACTGAGCCCTCATCTCCAACTGTCCACTGATTCACCGCTCCCACAGGGGAGACGGACTTCCTCAGCCACCTGGGGACGCCCCCCCCCCATGCACAGTTAAATATGCTCACAGGAAGGAAGCTGAGAGTAGAGAATCATGTCGTGAAGACTCTCCACTCTGTCCAGCGTCCTTCTTTTTTTCTTCTTCTAAGGCCAGAGAACAAGAAATACCCCAAGTCTTGGAAAATGACTTCAATTAACTATAATGTTAATCACTATTGCTCGGAACAAAAAGTCAAGCTGAGAAATCCCTTGATGGAAATTGTTATAATTGCCCTAACAGTGGGGATGGATATTTCTCCCTTGCTTAATTACATGTGACTTAATATTTAAATATACCATTTGTGGGTTTTTAAAGCATCTTAATCACAGCCATTAATTTTAAATATCTAGCATTTGGAGTGGCGGGGGAGCAGACAAACACCTTTTACAGTGTGACTGGTTACATGTGGCAGGTAACGTTAGCAGAATGTCAGGTATGTATTATGCACGAGGTGCTGCTGACAGGGCCTGTGCGCCTCGACAAGAGCAGGTAATTGTGCTTTCCCCGTGCAGTAGGAGGTTAGGAAGCGATCTGTTACACCCGAGCTGGAGTCTGACTCGCGGCTCCGACCCATCCATTGTCAAACAACAGCACCTTTCCGACAAAACTCCGACTGAATTTTCATCCCTCGAACAAAATGCAGTTGTGGGAATGCGCTCTATTGCAAAAAAAAATAAATTGCAGGCTTTTAGCGCTTAAACAAAGTTATGTTGGCCAGGAAATTTATTACCGACAGTTTTGGTAATCACTTAATTAAGTCAGTCGTTTATCATCCAAAACTGCTAAACATTAGCTGGTTGTTAGCTAATTCATGTTTAATATCGTTGTAAATTGAATTTGAGTTTTGCACTGTTGAACCAAAAAAGCCAGTAAAAGAATTTAGGGAAATTGTGATGTGATGGACATCTTTTTATTTTATTTTTTATTTCTTAACAATTTTTTTGACATTTTATGGTCCAAAACAATGAAATGACTAATTGAAAAAATGATCTATATAGCACTCAACAATAAAAATTGATCACAACGTGCAGCCCCCTCGGGATTCACTGTGATCAAGAAATGAATATTTTTGCGAGAAAAAAAACTGAGTGCAGCACTGGTCATTAAAATGTCCATTCCGTCCTCTGCTCTCACTGTGGTCATTTAGGAGCTCTGCGTGTGTCGCGGCTTCTCGAGGATCAGGGGTGGCAGACCCCGGTGTCCTGGCCCGCAGCCAAACAGTGACTCTCCCAATCTGGCCACCTAAATCACCGCCTCATCTAATTGGCCAAATCACCCGCTGTGCTCAGACCCCCGCCGCCGCGTGGCAAAGGCCTTCTGAGGAATCAGACGGTGTTTGCAAACTATTAATGTTGTGTTTGGTCAGTGTTCGGAGACGCTTCCAACAGTTGGGAACATACTGGTTTAAAAGGTCTAGGAATGAAATGATGATATAAATATTGAGGAAAAAACCTTGTTTTTCCATTGTTGTTCCATGGTTTTTTGTTGTGAGAGTGAGTTTCCGGATTGCACAGCGATTACTGCAATACACACAAATCAACCCGACACTGGGATGCAGAATTTCCACCGCGCTGTCACTTATTGAGAGTCGACAGCAAGCCGAAATGCTGCGGGGCTGACAAACGCGCAGAGACACACACACATTTCAACAGACCATAGTGCGTGCACAAGTTAAGTTAAGCAGGCCTCAGAGTCACGCAGTGTGAGTGAAAAACAGAGAGCGGGAGTGAGGGAGCAGCTGCAGGAGCCGTGGGGTGGGTTGGGCCTTGCGGCGAGCAGCGAGGGGCTGGGGGAGGCTTAGGGGGTGGAGGAGGGCTGCGGGGAGAACCAGAGCTAGGGGCCGCCTGTTTAATTGGAGCTCATTTACACAGCAGTGGAGCAGGAGACACCTGAAGGGCCTTCCCTGCCTTATCAGCTAAACGGCTCCCGCTCCCCATCCTCCACACGTTGATTCCTCCCCTCTTGTTTATCCACTTGTTTCCTCTCTCAGACTACACTTCTTCTCCTGATATTCAGGCTTTTCCTCCCCCTTTTGGGTTCCTTGGAACTATCCGTCTCCTCAGTCAACCAACTTTGTAATGGAGCACGCAATAAAAGTCCTTTGAGAAAAAAAATAAGATGGCAGGAATGTGCGAGGAAGTCCCGAGAACACGTCTGCACATATAGGTTGCTGACCATCATGTGTGCTTTTAATAAATTGTGCTCCTTGACAATGATGACACCAGCCATACCATCTCAATGTGGCTTTGAGACAAAGATAGAGGACCGCGAGGTGGAAAACAGGAGGGAGCTGTGATGAGGAGGAAGAGGAGGTGTAGGAGGAGGAAGGAGAGGAGCCAAAAGAAGGAACAACTTACTGTAATCATAGTCGTGTTCAATCAGACACCTGCTATTAAGTTGATAAATACACTTTTCCCAGTGTGAGTCAGGATGCACTGAGTACCCCTAAGGCACTGTTCTGCTCTTTAACTACCTGCTCCGCCCCGGCTTCTTCGCTCAGCCGCCGACTCTCTCCCCATTAACTCGCATTTCGCCCAGTCTCACAAGATGTCCCAGAACCCCGTTCCTTATAGGCCACTGCATGATGGACTAAACGGCGTCCTCAATAGTGGGACTGAGAACAGATTTGGGTGAGTGGTCTTTCTGGCTTTTGGGGAGTGAAAGGCAAGGGAGTCGGGGACATTTTTAGTCCATTAGTAAGTACAATTTTGTTTCTTTTTTTCTCCCTTCGTGCTTACGGTAATAAGAAAAAATGGGAGCAGAGTGTATGTGTGTGTGTGTGTGTGTGTGTGTGTGTTGTGTGGTGGGAGGTGTGCAGAGAGGTCGTGGTGTTTTTAAGCAGGGAGGGTGCACAGACAAAGCTCCTTGCCTCCTTAATCTCTTGTCTCGCCTTTTCAGCTCCTGTCGGCCCCCACATGCTGGTGATGGGGCCAAGAGGAGGCCTCCCGTCGAGAATCTTACTCAGCACGTTGTCATGGCCGCCACAACACCTGATAAACATTAAGTACAGGCAGTGATACCTAAGTGTTATTATTGTTGTTTATTCATTTTATGTCCCCTTAGTGTTTTTACAGTCTCGGCAGCTCGTCCGCAGCTGTCGCCCTGTGAGATAAGGAAGTGTTGTGAGGGCTTGCGTGTTTTGAAGATCACTTTTCTCTGGAGCAGAAGACAGGCGAAAAAGAAAGAACTTCTTCAGCCCAGGTTCTAGATTTAACCGGACTCTGGGATTTAATTAGCTACGATACCCAGATAACTTTGTAATCCTACTTTGCGAGTCAGACAGCAATAACTGCTATTTTAGGGACTGTACAAAAAGGATAGTGTTGGTGAGGGGAGCGATATTTCCTTTGAACCTTTCTCTTGGGATGGAGAAGCTGCAACACTCTTCCCAAAACATAGCAAAAATAATATACCAGGGGTCAATTAGTACAAGGTGTTTGAACTGACTTAAACCGTAATACTGTAAGGGAACTGGTCATGTGCGTTATCAGTGTACACACTATTCAAATCGTGACACAAGACAGAAGAAAAAAATCAAACTTCTCTACCTTCAATCACAAAGGAGAAAAAATCTGAGAGCCTCCCCCTTCTCTGACCCACTCTTCCCTCAAATAATTTTTTACACATTCTCTATACCTTCATACAAAATGCCTTCCAGCATCTTTGGTCCTCCTGGCCGCCATTACGCCCCCCGAGGTGGCTGCCTCTGGCAGGATCACAGGCCCATTCAGGATGTGGTTAGGCTACTACGCACAGCAGAATGTATGAACAATAATCAGAACGTGCGATGTGAAAGCCGCTAATTATCGTGTTTGGAAGAATAAAGTTGCACAAACTCATCTTCTTTCTTTCTGAGTGAATCAGCTGATAAGCGCCCAATCATCAGCGCTGCAACAATATTGTTCTTGGGCTCTCCCTGCGTCAACATCAGGAATGTCCTAAAGAATGAGCAAAAACAAATTTGTGGTAGCAGCGTGGTCCAAAAGGCCAGATTTCCCAATGTTACCGAAATGAAAACTCTCTTTGAAACATGAATATCCTGTGTACACTGTCCCCGAAAATATTTTCCCTCGCTTTCCTTTGAGCCTCGGAAAGAAAACTCATAACTCTGCGGTCAAAGTTCAGAACCGTCCCCGTCTCGAGGCACATGAAAAAAATAAAGACACGGCTCCCCTCTTGAAGTCACATGTCACTGATTGAGTTGAAAAACTGGCTGAGACAAGACGCGCATGGAGGGGGGTCTCTCTCCATGTTTCTCATACTCCTCTAAAGTACCTTCCTTCCTTCCTTCCTACCTACCTACCAACATTACCTACCTATCAGCTGAGTGGAATTAATCATGTGTTGCGAGGGTGCAACGCAGCCAGGCCGCTATATCACTGTATGAATGAACGAACTCACTTTGACCCAACCAGGAGAGGAAAACACATGTTCTGCTGGTCTTGGCTGGCTGGCCACCTGCAGAGAGGGTTGGGAATTCCTCCAGCGGGAGGGACGGGGAGATGGAGGGATGGAAGTGGTGGAAAAGGAGGAGGAGGAGGAGAGTCGGCCTCCATGTGTCTACTCTGCTCTGACGTTAACTCGGAAAGGATGTTGGCATATTGGTCTTTTGTCAGACACGACTGACTTCTTGTTGTGTTAAATAATTGAAGGCGTATAAAAGTTTGGAGATAGAACTTCCAGAGGAGGCAACCGAGACTGAGGGCGGCAGAACATGTCAGCTGCATTGGAAGTTTGGTGAATATTAAAAGTATATTGAACTTGTTATAGGATCAATGTGTGTGAGTGTTAACCTCTGCTACAAGTGGAGCCTAATAGACATTAAACCTGACGTTACGAAGCTGCTTAGCTCTCGCGGACCCCTGCACACGCTGCAAGTCCTGTGTACCCTGCCATGAGCTCAGCGAGCTCTGTGGCTACCCATTGTTTTTTTATTACGTGTAAAGCATTTTTCCACTTTCTAAATCTGCGGGGGAAGTGTGAACCCTTTGTCCGCCGTCGACTCGATTCACAACCGGGCTCTTATATTTTCTCCACCCGCGTTCCAATGAAACGCAGCTCTGGATTTCATTAGCGGCGACCTTGTGTGTGCGTGTGCACGCGCACGTATGTTTGTGTGTATGCATGCATGTATTTAAGTGTGCAAAGTGGGGGAGTCCGCCGCACTTGAAAACCTTAATTTGAGCTAAGACAGTGTGCAAATGCACGGCCTCAATTTGTCACAGAGCATGCTCACGTGTGCACGCATGTTCACAGTTGCGATGTATGTACACATGCTGCTGTAACAGATTACATTTTGCATGTACGCGCATGTCTGCATGTGTGCATATTTTGCGCCCATGAAGGCATCGCTGTTTACGGCGCCACCGGAGGCTGTGTCCTGTAGCTACTTGACTGTGTTTCGGTGTCACACTGTTGCAAACCGTGGAGAAGGGGCCTTGGCCTCGTGTCTGGACATGGAGCTGCAGAATGTAGTGCAGGCGGCATGTGGCAGTGGAGGTATGGATGTCTACACGAGGGTGTGGTCACTGGATAAAGAAGCTGATTCCTGTTACTTGGATGTGGGATGGAGGGCGGAAAAAGGGGTTGGTAAGGGGGCTGCTGGAGGCGGTCCACATCGCCCCTTTATTTACTTTGACCTCAGGTCCGCAGGAGGCCCAGGGAGGGCACATGCCAAACTCCCCAGGCGGGCAGAGCTGTCCTGCCCTCTGTCTCACCTCTCTGCTCGCCCCTCCATCTCCAGTTAGATATATGTGTGTTTGGAGCAAGGGCTGCAGGAGCGGCGATGACACCCCTCCTCTCTTTTAGACAGTCGGTTGTAGTCGTAATAAGATTTAGGTATTGCTGTTTGATTTCGAAAACTGATTCTTCCAAATGTTGTTTTACATTGACAGTGTTATTTAAAGTCAGAACATTGATACTGCAAAAACTAACTCATAAATCACAGTGATATTGTAAATGTGTTTTTTTTAAACCTAACCCCCTAACCCTAACCAAAAAAAATAAAGTCCTGATTTTGTCTTTTGTTCACAGAACCCACTGCACTGCAGTTTTAAGAAAAGCCTTCACCTAAACATTTCTTTTAAATGTGAATCCCTTTTTTCGCATTTCACTATGAAGACACCTATGATTTATATTCTCCCAGAATTGCTTGTGGGATATTCTAAGACAAATTAATTGGCAGTCACGAGCAACAAGACAAATGAAACTTTAATCTTTAACAAACATGGCACGTGTTATTTTTAAGGATGCAATTTCAAAAAAATGTGTAGAACTAATCGTTAAATTATGCATAAGCCTCATCAATCCCTTCCTTATTAATAAACTTACAATTAGAAGCAGGAATAGAGGATGATAGAGAGAAAAAAAGGGGGGGGGGTAGGGGGCAGTGGCTCTTAAGATGTTAATTATTCAAATGAGACAAAGTGTACCTGCCTGATGTCAATGTCATCACAGTAGTAATTATTACCATGGTAATGCTATTGCCATGGTGAATCAGAGTATGATTTATTAGTTAAAGCAATTAGGTGTGGTGATTAGAAATACCAACATAATTGCAAATTTAAACTATTTTTTTTTGTGATTTTTTCTGTTACGGACCATTTTCATTTTTCAATGCACACTCACCTCAGCAACCTTTGACGAGACCCTCCACAGTCACGAGTTCAAATATTTCAATGAACATTTCTGCGAAAAATATTTCTTTATGAGTCTGTAAGAGAAGAAAAAGCTTTCAGAGTCAGTTTTCAAACTTCAGGGAAATTAAGAGAACAAGGAAATCAAAACAGAAGCATGCCTGTTGAAAAAACACTAAAAAGGGAATTTTTATCAATTCATTTTTTGTCCGACAGTGGAGGTTTAGCCTGATGTCGACGTCACGGGCCGACATTTTTCTTCCAGCATTGAGGGTTTTGCAATCAAGAGGCCTCATTCAGCGAGGGGACGGTTAATTGATTGTCAAATCCTGTCACAGTGTAACTGGGATGACTCCGGGGCAAATATGTCCTCATGAGCACGGTGCCCTCCTGCCCGGTGAGCTCAGCGGAGTCGGTCCCAGCACAGTGGTGAGCGCTGAAAATGTCACCCCCAAGATGACAGTCATCTTCCATTACAGCCATCGCTCAATATCTGCATGCGGGGCCAATGATGCCGTTTTAACAGAGCGTAATGTCACAAAAGAAAAAGCCATATACACATGAAATAAACAAGAATTATTATAGAGAGGGCTTCAGAAGCTAATAAACTGAACTTAATTTGTGGATTTGGTAGCGAGCCATGATTTCACACTTGCAACAAAAGTTCAAAAGCCAAGGGGGGGAAAAAAAACCTTGAAAACACATGTTTTGTGTTGAGGATAACATGCTGTGACACATTGAATGACCAATTACACTACTGTAAACCCATTTGCCATTGAAAGCTGAAGCCAGTGACCAAGATCCATCCAATTCCGGTGGTTGTAAGTATCCTCAATGTATTGGACTTCTATGGGGACGCGAATGAAGCCGCTGGGCATCCAGCGAATTTCAGCTCCATCTTGTTTCTCACCGAAAGGGCTCTGGCGTGGGCCTGTGGTTGCCAGGCGCCTCCTGAGGTGACTCTATCAGAGCCAGTCAAGCCTGAAATCAATCACTCACACCCATCAAAGACTGCCCTGCACCGCCATTGTGACTGAGCCATCTGGGCCTCAGCACAGTGTCTACATTTATCTCTATGAACTATACTGTATGTGGATCTGTGTGCATGTTTTTCTTCTGCATGCATGTGTGTGTGTGTGTGTGTGTGTGTGTGTGTTTGTACACGGAGTATATTTGTGTGTTTGTGTACTTGCATCAAAGGATAAGTGCAGACGAGCTGAGAGAAACCGGGTTAAAATGAATAAGGCAATCTGCATTGCTTCCTAAACCATGACCATCGCCAGTTGTGAATGCAGGAGGAAGAAGTGGCAGGTCTTAGCATCCATCAAAAAAATGTTTTAACACCTGTTCACAGCCTTCAACTACATGCCTCTCGTGCATGGCATCATCTGCTTGAACTAGTTTTCCTGTTTGGAGGCCTTACTCCTTTGGCCCCCGCTTTTGTCACTCTCCCTGGCCTCCAGTCCGTCCTCTCACTGCTGAGTGCTCACTGCCCGGCACTGGCAGGCAGAGTGGAGTGCATGGAGCCGCACTGAGTGTGTGTGTGTGTGTGTGTGTGTGTGTGTGTGGCAGTTGCCATTAGAGGGCAGTAGAGCACCGGCGCATCCATCTCTATCAAAGTGGCCCCCTTCGCCCCAGAGGGTGCCCGGAGTGTAAAGCACTACTTAGAGGGATGTTGGGAGCACAGAGACAGGCTGGGGAAAATGTGGACAGGTCAGGCCAACATTGGACTCCAGCGGCTCCGTGGACTCTGTGCAGTATGTTGCCCTCGCAGCGCCACATGGAGACACACTGACTGGACCGGAGTGCACGGAGGCGGGGGGAATAATTGCAACAAGGGGAAGAAAATAGTCACAATGAATGTTGCTTTGAAGTGAAAAAAATGAAGAAATAAATCATTTGAATGTGTATGTATCGTTCAACAGGGATTATTTTAGAATATGCCTTAAACGCAATTTTATCATTATGCATACAAATGCAGAACTGTGCAAATTATGCACATAACGCACGGTATGCACTACACATGTCTTACAACAGTGTGTTTGCTGACCAGTAACAAAACACGACTAAGATTAAATGTGAGACTCTGATATTTCCCCTCCCAATCATAAAGTTGTTCCCTTTGTCCTCTTAACGAAATAACTCCTCGTCATTTTGACAGGAGGACATATAAGGTCGGCACTATTCACCCGGCACCAGTCGATGCACGTCAATGCTGTCATTTAAAAGCCTTCTCGAGAAAGAGAAAACGTCAGACGCACGTCTCCCCCCTTTTTTGCCTGGACATACACCCTCTAATCCCTTTTTCAATAACAGTTCAATACTGTAAGGATCTGCTGCCAATATCCATCAGCTTCACAGCTACATGTATTATTCAAATCCCCTCATATGCGTTTGGCCCAATAATCTTCTCTAATGTAAAATGAGCGTTAAAGCCCTTTTATTACTGTACAGACACACGGTGAGGTGACTTCTCGTTCTCTCAGATTGAAAGTCATTTTTTTTAAAATCATGATTTCCCAAAGCCGTATTCAGATAAATTAAATATACATTTCCAACAAAAGTCTCAAGTTCTATGAAAAAGGTTCACCAGTACTTCCTTTTGTGAAGGGGACGATGTAAGAGGAATAGGAGCAACATATTTTATTAAAAGAGATATTTGCAGACAGTTTTATGGAATAGTCTGCGTGTAATCATGCCATTAAGGTTTCTTGTAAAACATTTCTACAGTGTTTTTCTTGCACAGAACTGTGTTGTTATATTCTGAGTGAGCTGCACCAGTATGTTCATGTTTGCTTTTTAATTATTTGTTTTTTTATGATTATCTATAATATTTCAGACACCTTTTTTATTTGATAATTTACATATATCTAATAGCTCTGCTGTTTAAATGATTCAAATGCACTTGGTGCATTTCTGTAATGAATACATTTTTAGAAAAACTGGGGCACGAAAATAAAGACAAGTCCATATGAAAGAAATTAGAAAACACCGGCAGGTTGCCCTAAGTAGCTCGCGATTCACTTCAAACACACCAGCCTGGAAACTTTCATGTCGGGAAGAAAAAAAAAAACACATGTTCCTTGTTTTCTGCTTCTACATTAACGTCCATGTTTTCTCCATTCCACTTGGACGGAGAACCGGGATTCCCCATTCCCGAGTGCAATGTCCAAGACCTTGGCCGGCTCTTTTTATGTAAACAGAAACTCCTCGCTGTGAAGGGGTCCCACAGTTGAGAATTCCACTTAGAGAGAGCACGTCCAATCCTGGCGCGGTACGGGGAGACTCGTGTTCCGCGCTCTGCGCCTCAAAGCTCCTTCATGCCGAACCTAAATGTGGCCTCAATGCCCAGTTGGTTGCGGATAAGTACAGTGAGCAATTCAGCTCAAAGTCGCAAACTTGTCTGCTCCACAATTGTGCTTGTTTGTGAATTCTTCGTGGTCATGTTTGAACCCCTTCAGTGACTCCATTAGAATAAACATGCCTCTACATTAGTGGCCTGCAGGTGATCAAATCATTTTCTGGAGACGTGGTCAATATTTACCTCCAGACATTATTGTTCGCTGCGCTGCGGTGTGAAGTGCAGAGAAGTGCCGTTGAGCTGTGCTGAGGGAAATCATGGAAAGAAGGGCTTTCTAATCTTTGCATTGCTGCTTACCCAAACATTATTACATGGGAATTCAATATGTAAACAATTCATTTGACGTAATCTGACTTAATACATTTGAAGAATTCACCCTGTTCAGTACCACAAATACACAGAAATAGTAAACCACCAAAGCACAAATCCTTTCTTATTCAAATTGCAGGAGTGACTTTTGTCCTTTGGTCAGGATGTGGCGCGTGACAGCATGGCGACTTGCAGCATGGGCTCTGAACATGGGCGCGATGACGGCAGCGTTCTCCCAACCACCGATCCCATGTTTACCAGTGCCAGAGGGCGAAAAGGGACCTTTTATTTTCCCTCCTGCTAATTGTTTGATTTCCTGTTGCCGCTGGAGAGCCCGGCGTACTGCGGGGGGAGAGAGCGAAGGCCCAGGTTGGCACGGGAGCGCGCATGCAATGGCTGCAGGCTATAGCCTCTCTCTCATTCTCTCTCATTCTCTCTCTCTCTCTCTCTCTCTCTCTCTCTCTGGAGCTTTGTAGGAATACCAAACAGTCACATCTGACGTTGTCTGTCTACAGTTCCTTTTTTTTATCATCAATGTAGTTGTTTTTTTTTATACCCTCCGCCGTCTCAAGCTGTTGCTGACACCCTTGCGGTGCCTGACGTTGTTTGTTGTGCGGCCCTCACTTCACTAATAAGGAGAGGATGTAACACGAATGCTTCTATGGTCATCATACAAGAGAGCGTGAAATGCTAAATCATAAATCATAGCTATTAAAGTGCAGGTTTTTGGAGGGAGGCTCCTCTCGCTCCTACCCCGCAGGCCGTCATTGCGTATCTGGAACTTGTCATCGGTTCGTTTGCATAGAGATACGATCCTCTCATCCCACACTGATCCCAGTTCTCGCTGCAGCAGGTGGTGGGCTTTAAAAGTTCTTGTTTGTAAGCTGCCGTGGGAGAGATGACACATTTACGACGAGCAGCGCCGGCCAAACAGCCTGGACACAGCCGGGCGGGGAAGAGTCCCCGGCTTGTGGCGCGCGGCGCAGTGCATTGTGGGCTTCCTTCTGAGGGGCTGTGCCGCCGCGCACGGCGCCGGACTCACCTACCACTGTTTAATCGCAGAGGGCTATTCTCATGTAAATGTATGTTAATCAGGACACAGGGAGATTGTTTTAATCGGATTGCAGGTTTTTCTTTTTTGTTTTGTTTCCCCTCTGCCTTCAGAAGTCGGGAATGCGTCGGGAACAGAAAAGTGCCGTTGTCAGGTGGCAGTAAGCCAGTAATTCCTCTCGCGGCTTCTTGACGTTTGCACAATCCCACCGACAGACAGATTCTCTGCGGGGACACTCCACGGTGATTGGGCTTCTGCGCTATCTCACCCCTGAACCTGGCCGCTGTCCCCTTGAATTAACTTTACGCGAGGCTGCATGGCCGGGCTGCTGCGGCTCTCGCGTTTGAAACGGAGCCATGCAAAAAAAAGGGGCAGCTGTGGAAATGTAAATGAAATACAATGCGGCAAATAAAGAACGTTGCCACGACCCAAACAATGAGCCAAGCTCCAAAAGTCAGAACTCAACTTTTACTATCACTTCTCAGATGAATACCTAATACCCGTATTGTTTGAAACAAATACGTACAGTAAAACAATGAGCAGAAATGAACCACCCTTGTGATGAATTCAAATGTGCACCTTCTTATTAATAACCTGCAAGTGCCTTTCCCACAATAAATATCATTCTATCTGAACGTGGATGTGAGTGAATTCAAATCAGGTTATATAAACATTTCCTGGAATTGCAGTTGCACCACCTCGTGTGATTGTGTTGCGGAGGACGACGGCGGCTGCGAGTGACTGACTTGTGCCACATCGCCTTGGGTTTTGTGTGACGGATGCCCCTGCCAGTGCCAGTGCGTTTCTGCCTGCCAGCGGGCCTTTAATCCCTCCTAATGGGGGTTGTCATCTCGCTGCTAATTTAAATGCTCCAACCACGAAGCTCCCCCACCTGGCCGAGCTAATCCCAGTGCGAAGGGCCCCCTACCCCACAGCTAGCCGCCTCGTTCCGGGGCCCGGGGGCCCTCGCCACCCTCCTACACAACAACAGCATCTTTCAATCATCTCTCCCTGATTGTATTAATCTTATCTGTGTTTAATTACATTTTTTAAGATTATTGCTGTATGCCATCTTTGCACACTGTGGGGGCCGCAGAGGGCTGCTCATTTCGAATGCATTTTCATTTGGGCACAAATCCCCATCAAAGACTGCCAGAAATTATAGTGGAGCCTTTTTTTTTCCATGGTCGGGGGGAGTTTGTAAACTTGATTCTACACCCTGAAGTTAGGCGGGCCACAGTTCTGGATTACATTGATTACAATGTTTGTACGATTTTCATTTGGAAATCATCTTTAATAGATAATAGATTTAATAAACTAGTGCATTGATAGAAACAATATTCACATCTTTCTAAGAAAGAGTGGAAATACAAAAGCGTAAAGGTGTTTCTGTATAGACATTGTCACTGGGATGAAATATATAATAAAATGTTATTTTTTGGGATCACGTAATTGTGGAACGGGCATTTTATTGTTTCATTTATTATTTATTGTTTAATTCGCAGAGTATAAAGTGGAATGTTTCCCTCTGAAATGTATGAAGTAGTAGGAGTATGAAGTGACGATCCATCACTGTCAAGACCTGTGTCGACCAGTTATTGGTTGTTTTATTTGTATTTCTGCGACGACCGGACCCTTCCCCTTTTCCCACACACTGATCATAAAACATTCAGGCCTTCTCGGTTCATGTTATTCAGGTGTGCGCCTCCTCATTAAAAATTCAGAACACGCCTTGTACCGACAGTAAGTAATTTTGTTACTGTTGTTTGTGCATTATTTACACGGACCCCGTCTGAAAGGGGAGAGAATCGCATGAAGGAAAAACAGAAGATGTTTTAATTTTCGTCAGTTTCGTTAACCTGAGGATGGGGAGCTGGGGGGGGCTCCGAGCAGGTGCATTAAATGAACCTTGGGCAAAATGCTGCAGTGTTCGACTGACTTCATGTGTTCACATGTCAGGAGGATGCACACGCTCCAGACTAACACTAAGGTGGTAACTGGCAGGTGTTTCCACGTCTACATCATCGTGATTTCCCCAACTCTGCCTCATGAGGCTGCCACGGCGGACAGTGATTGCAATCACGAGATATGCTTCTTTCTTCCCACCCCCACTGCACAAGTAAACAATCAGCCATCTGGTCAGATGAGGAGTTTTTTGTTTGATTGCAAACTCGACACACTTGTTTTCTTGGCACTGACCCACCGCATTTATCCGTCGTCCTGCAGAAACACATTACAGCACTCGTTCGCTGCTAAAGGGTTTGCCAATAAAATGCACCGTAGCAAATACAGTGTTCTGGGAACTGTGTGCCATGCTCAAATAATTTACACATAGTCACGACGAAATCCTTTTTCAGCCCAGAACATCCATCAGCAGCGGTGTGACGCCGTGACTGTAAGACGCGTAGCAATCAGCAGGGCCTTGTGCGCCACCGTAATGTGGAGTACTGGGGGGGCCGGTGGATGATTTTTTTTTTGCTTTCTTCAGTGCATATTTCAGGGAGCGATCTCAAGTTGGATCACAGTGTTTCCATCCTCAGGTGCGAGTTAAATGCTCGGGTGTAAGTGCCGCGTGGCGAGGGGGGCGAGGGGCCGACGGGCGTTTGCTCAGTGGCTCCCCTTGAACTCGGGTTCACCGCCCGGCGGGGGGGGGGCCCGGTGGAGCTGATTATCAAAAACATTTTCTAAAAAAAAAAGAAGAAAGAAGAGATATTGGATGTTCAAAGGTGCACCTGAAAAGGAGGTGAAACCGCGCTACGTGGGATTACGCGCACATTATTGTCAAGGCTTCAAGTGGTGCTGCAAAAATAAATAAGATGGATCATTTGAATAATATCCAGTGTGTGAAAACAGATATGGGGTTTTTTTTTGGGGGGGGGGGGGGGGGGGGCAGACGGTGTGTTGGTGTTCCAAAAAGGCACAAAGAGACAAGGAGAACATGAGGCACATGAAAACGATCGTTTGACTTCAAACATCCCCGTTTCACCAGAGATGATTTCATGTGCTCCGATTTTTATTTGATCGCGTGTCTCTTTTTCTAGTTGAGTGGTTGTACAATCAAAAGGGGAATAACCGACTGCCTCAAACACCTCACTTGACAATGACACCCCGACACTTAACCGAGGCCAAGATTACAGGGTTAATGGTGCAAATGGAACCTGTGACGACATTTTTCTTCCTCTTCTAGATTGCATTACTCCGCGAGCCCGCCAGGCCCTCAGGCGTGGCGTGCGTTTCTCTCCGCGCGCGTTCGTTGTCTTCGCAGCCATCGGCAGATCGGATCCCTTCTGACAGCCATTCAGGCCCAGAACACTGACCGAAGACGAGCCCCGGTCCACGTGTGACACGGGAAGAGGAGCCCTGTAAAGACACCCCTCCAACAAAGCGTCACTGATAAAAAGGATTAACTAATTAAATTAGGGGAGTAAAGTACTTTATAACTGTTAATTATGTGGCTCCCTCGGCTGCTCTGGGCCACTAGCACCCTTTGTTTGAAAGCCCCTTGTCTGTCCTAATTGACCTCTGGGGAGCCTTTGGTGTGTGTGTGTGTGTGTGTGTGTGTGCGCGCGCGCGCGCGCGTGTGCGTGGGTGTGTATGTGTGTGTGCGTTGGAGGGTGCCTTACGCAATCAAATGGCGAGTATAAACAAACTGACAATTTACTTTGGTGCGGAGTGACAGTGAACACTGAAGGTGGCCACACTTGCTTAAATGACCTTGAATGTGCCACCAGAGAATAGTGCCCCCTCTCTCTGGCTCGGCCCCTCAGAAGCTTCAGCCTGCCCTCTAGGAGGGCCCCCCTATCTGTTACACTGACACGACAGTCAGGGTTCAAACGCCCGCCTAGTTTTTGGAGACATAAAAGTTACTTTTAAAATCCTCTTATTTTTTTCATCCATTTAAATTGAAGTGTAAATTGCAATTGGACTGTTAACAGTCAAATATTGGGAGCACGTACAGTACATGTGTGCATTATTTATCATCCAAAAATCTGTTGCTTACGCGGTAATGCCATTTTGTAATATAGTGCTTTATAGAAAACCATGAAAGTTTTTTTTTGTATTGCCCCCCCCCATCGTTTCCAACTTGCGGTGCCATCACAAGCAGACGTAGAGACTCCTTTGTCCTCAGTGGTGTCTCTTATAACGCGTAGCCAATCACATTATCAATCTCTATGGCTGCAGTCAAAAGGCTGATATATGTGACCTGGTCCCCCATCTTTTCCTGCCTGAGCCAACTCCCATCTCTTTTTTTCCCCCAGTCATTCTTTTTAACCCCTTCCCCTCTTCCAATGGGCCTGGCCACCGAAATCCTAATGACGTCCTTGACAAGCGATCCATCAGTTGGCAATTACAACATCTGTCGCCATGACAAGGCTGCCCCTCAAAGATGGCTCTGGTGCTCTCTTTTGGGGAAAAAATCTTCCTCCCCCGCGATTATGTCTGGGTTTTTGGAGAGAGAGATGCAGAGTTGGTGGGGTCATGTGGGTGGAGGGGGGTTGGCCATTTTGTGCAGTAAAAAAGGGGCCGCCCCACATCACAGACAGACATGTTGACAGCAAACACAAACATAGCAAAACAAATGTTTCACGCCTACCTCTTTAGATTGCCATTCAAATGCACTCCACAACTCGGTGAAAGTGCTCTATCTTCTATAGAGGGAAGAACCTACCAGCTGCCATCGTCCCTCCTCACCATAAAGAGGACCTTTCACTTGGGAACAATGAGAGGGCTTCTCTTTTCTCTTGGCCCGGAGTCTCTGCCGCACCATGTTTAATTTCAATGGCCATAGATCAATACAGAACAACACTCCAGAAGTGATAGGGCTCATCTGAATCAGCCAACGAGACGTTTTGTCAACGTCAGCAAACACGCATTCAAACGGTGATTCAGCGATAACCTACAATTGTCCAGCGTAACATGCAGCATTTAACCAGCGGGCATCTCATTCCGAAGCACCTACACACTTTGCAGAGCCCCCTAATCTGGGAAGGTGTGTTTTGAGGGGAATGAATCCCGTTTCAGGTGGATACATTTGCAGATGATGCCTTTCATGCTGTCCTTTCTGTGGCCCAGTGGGAGGAAGGTGTGGGACTCTGCCTTGCTTTTCTTTCACCACTTTAAGTGGAGCACGGGATAGATGGCATGACATCACGGGCCAAGCCGGCAGCACAATGCAAAGGTCACGCGGCCCATTGATCTAGGGGGCCCCTGATAGAAACCCCCTGTATTATGGGTCCGCGCACGCAGGGTCTTACACACACTGAGCCATAGAAACGGACCACAAATGGAGCCTTGTTGTCTCCCCATTCAGGGCCTGCAATCAGCGGATTTACACTTTGATGTGGAGCTGAGGAATAAAGCCCTTTCGAGCGCTGACCTTTATCGGCTGACGGATTAAAATCCATAGCCCTCTCTCTCTCTGTTTCGCTCTACACTACACATCCAAGTTACAGTCTAGCTAGCTCGCCACTGAAGCTTTTCTGATGCTGAGCTTTTCTAAAGCCAGTGCCATTCTTTCCCTTTAGGCTCCCCTCTCCTCTCACCCTAACTTTTGTGTCTAACATGGACCTTCATTTTTTTGTGTGTGTGTCAGGAAATGACTGAATATTGCTGGGTATTTATACATAAACCAGAGAACAAACAAAAAAACTCTAAAAGAAGTAACAGACAAAGCTCTCTGCCTTACTTGGTGTCAGAGCTCTTACAATACTGTAAATATCTATCTATATATATATAGATAGATATATCGGCGAAGGCCGATAATCGGCACCGTTAATCACCGTTTTTATGATTATCGGATTATTGGTATCGGCCAATTATGAAAAGCCAATTTGACGATAAGATAATTACATTTTAAAATGTACTACTTTGGCTCTGATGCAGCCGCAGTCCCTTCTCTCTGGACTATGTCCCGTCCATGTTTGTTTGTTCAACTTCATAATAATGCTGCTGATAGCTCCCTATACCATGTTGAAGGTTTTTGTGAATTAAACATATGCTTTAACTTTCAACAAAGTTTTGTGTAAACAATTTGTGTTATTCTGAATTGTTTGACACCTTTTGCCTCCTATTTTTATACTGCAGACAAATAACGATTATCGGTCTCTTAGATTTGTAATAAACGGAATCAGTATCAGCCCAGTAAAGCCAGAGATTTTTATCACAAAATTATATAAATATACATAGATATGAATATATATATATATATATATATATGTATCCTCATTATTGTCATTCAAGGAGGACTTTTTTTTTTTTTTTTACATACGCTCGTCACTCACACAACTTCAGCTGTCTCTTTTTCGCAGAATGTGCCATACAGATGTACAGCAATGGGCCTTGAGACTCTGTATTGAGCACACAGCTTCCATTTCGTGCCTCCTAATGCATGGCTTCCCATCTAATGTTTTTTCAAACCATCCCCGATGCCATCTTGGACATTTCTCTGTCTGCTGTTCTCCCAGAGGTGCCAGCTTGAACCAAATTAACAGAAACAGATTGTACCACCTTCCTGGTCCACTATCGGGCCAACTGGTTTTGATAGCCCCATTCTGCTTGGTCAGATACATGCCAAAGCCGGGCTGTAATCCACTAAAGAACACTTAACAACCAAGTAATGTCACGGTCGACCAGCGGACTGTGCGCCGTGACGCACTTTAAAAATCTTGCAGCCATATCCACTTAATTCAGCTAGTGCTTTAGGAAGCCCCACCTGAGAATTGTGAGGCTGCCTACAGAGAGTCAACCATCAGCATTAGAGAGCATTACCGCCGCAACAACAACAAAAAACCCCATCCAGGCCATTTCCCACTACTGCCGGCGTTACAGGCCCACATCACCAATTCGAAGGGTGATGCGCGGGTTGCATTCGAGCAATTACTGTTCTGTTACTGGCAGCCTTTGTTAGGGAGTCATTAATTTGTTAGCTAAACAATCATGGTTAAAGCACTAACTGGGAGTTGAAAAGGATCAGCGCCGCATAGATCATGGAGCCACCCTTTGTTTTGTTTCTCAGTTCGCAGCTCGTGAGAGGTCTGCGAGCAAAACAATTACATCACACCGCAACAAGGCCCTGAGTGTACAACAATGACAAGAGGATTGTGCCTTCAGGCAGAAAACACTTTACACTCTGGAGATGGAGAATTGGGTAGTTGGGGGGTGGGGGTGTTGTGTGTGTGTGTGTGTTTGGGGGGGGGGGGGGGGGGGCATTTTCTGGTTGATGAGCATAAGGTACACGGTCCATTCAGACAAATGGGGAGAAACAACAAGATACACGGAGAGACAGCTGCAACAAAAAAACAGTTCCATGAAATATTAATGGGATATATTTACTGACAAGCTACTGTAACCAGCAACTCTCATCAGGGTCTTCAGGGAGAGGGGGAGAGAGAGAGACAGCGCTTGTTTTGACTGACAACCGCTTGGTGCAGGGGTACATGCACATGACACACAGACACAGAAACACACTCATACGTGCACTTGTGAAATTATGACCAGAGCGGGGGGGGGGGCGACCCCTCGCATATACCTCCAGAGGACACTGAGAGCAGTATGTGTGCATTCTGAGAATTCCACAGACCAAAAAAAAAATGCTGTGTGCAGTTGTGTTGTACACTTGTCACAGTTTCTCTCTTTTTTGGGGGGTGTGAAAACACCCACATAATTTGAACCATGATCGCTGGTTTATCGGTTGACAAGGTAGAGAGAATTATGTAAGCATGACATAAGACTCCTCCATTCACTTGTGCATGCATCAAAAAATGGCCGTGGCTCAGGAGGTAGAGAGGTCGTCCAAATACTGGAAGGTCATTGGTTCGATCACCGCTTCCCCCAGTCTGCATGCTGAAGTGTCCTTGGGCAAGAGATTTAACTCCAAATTTCCCCTATATGAATGTAAGAGATAGAAAAAGCAGCGCTTTATGATTGTGTGTGAATGGGTGACTGTGACTGTGGTCAGTCAGACTAAGAAAGAATAATCTAAATACTGTCCTTGCCCCTCATCTTGTGATCCCTCTGCTCCCCGAATTCTCGCCCTGACCCAGATATTCCGAACTTTGCTTACCTCATTATTGCGGCATATTTCCTTGCCACAGGAGGTGGTTATGACAAATTAGAAGTCTACGAATGTTCTGATGGTGTAAAGGCTCCAGCTGTCACTAGGGAGATGGTGATCAGGTTTCCGAGCCGCATGGTCTCTTGGCGCCACAAAGAGTTCCATATGGTCATCCAAATGCTGCACCTAAATCTGCTCCCAATCTCCACCCCGGAGCCGAGCGCTCTGCGGAATTAGTCACAAGGCTTCTGAGCATACGGGGTACGAGACAACAACAATCATGTGTCCTCTGTGTGAAAAAAAGAGTGCGAGGAAAGTGAAGCAATAGTAGATGAAAAAAAAAGGAACATGGAGCATATAATTCACGTTCGTTTTTATTTGTATAAATCAGTGCTTTTCCAGAGCAAAGCACAATTATTGGGAGAAACCCAGGAGTTCTCACAAGGAGCGAGCACTTGAGCGACCTCCGACAGAACCTGCGGCCAACTGCCTCAGGGACAGTTGTGGTGTGTTTAAGCACGGTCAGACTTGGTTGTTATAATTGTCAGTAATAATAGCAATACGTGTCTGCCTCCCGGACACAACCTACGGAGCCAGTTCCAGAGGAGAGGAGCCCGGTGGCTGAAGGCTCTGCCTCGCATTCTACTCTTACAGACTCTGGGAACCACAAGTAGCCCTGAGTTCACAGGGCGGTAGTGATCTGTTGGGATAGTACGGAACGACGAGCTCTTTAAGATACAATGAAACTTGGTCATTGAGGCCTCTCTATAAGGAGAAGGACATATTCCGGATTTTACAGGGAGCCAAATGAGATTCGCAGTCTTGCAGTACATAGTTGGACGGTTGTAAATTCAGCACCATTCTTGTTGACACTGGGACGAGAGTTTCTCTGGACACCTGACATTGTGAGATGGTTGTGAAAAAAAGGGAAAGGTGAACTGTGCCAGACCTGTCAACCTGCTTCAACAGAACCCCCCCCCCCCCCAGCCTCTTGCTCCTCTTATGGCAGAGCAGTGAAGAGCAGGGGATTGGTGATCTATAATTAACCAGTGGGTCGGTGTTGATGTCATTGACACAGCGTGGAGGTAGAAGGTGGCAGTGCCAAGGCACCTGTTGTTGTGGAGTGTGGCATCTGATATCATTACCTACCCAGCCGGAGCGCCAATGTCCCCGCTGGGTCGCGAACTGTCCAAGCTACCGACCACGATCACCTTTCACTCTCTCTCACGCACACAAACACACACACACACACACACACACACACACTTATCTACTGTCATCATGTCCGCCTTTACATAACTAACTCTGACGGCCCCTAACACCTAGAGGGCAGAGATCCGCAGAGACTTTCAATTACTGTTAATGATATTTTGATGGTAGCTGGTTAACGTATGCGACCGTCGTTGCACAGCTGTATAAATATTTGATGTTCGAATGGAATCTCTAAAAAGCTACAGTATGTGGACGTAAGGCCCGAGGGGGTTCAAAGGAACAGTCCTTTTTTTTCTCGTATCGTTTTACGATCGGACCAGGAAGAGTGGCGCGTTTAGCGTCTGTTAGCTCAAACACTGGAACTGTGGGGAAACTATTAGCCCAGCTCCATTAGAAGTGAGGATGAACCCATCTTTGAACTTGCATGTTTGACTATGAGCTATTTAGATTCTTTTTTTGTGCCCAATGCTCGTTGGCAACAATATATTTGCTCCTACATAACAAAAAAGAATTAGACTATGAGCTATTATCTTTTTCTTTTAATTAAGGATAATTCCAGTTTATTTACAACCCTGGCCCTATTTTGCACCCTTGGCCATCGTTTATTATAGTTTAAGATAACATCATGCTCCCTGGGGTGTTTGCCGCTATCTTGAAACACAGCGACATCACAAAGAGATGGAGCGAACAGCTGTCACAATC
Organism: Scophthalmus maximus; assembly: GCF_022379125.1. Lineage (NCBI taxonomy): Eukaryota > Metazoa > Chordata > Actinopteri > Pleuronectiformes > Scophthalmidae > Scophthalmus > Scophthalmus maximus. The sequence goes on from NC_061535.1 coordinate 1,674,384, forward strand.
AGACCGACGGTAAACAAGCCAACAGTTTAGCCGGGTTATCGCTATCTAAAATTTCACTTCATCCGGGCCCATGCCTGTAGCGACTGCACAGATATGAATACTATATTGATTTTCTTCCTCTGGCTGTGGGTTTGATAGCAAACAGAGGTGCGTCTTAAAAAATGCTGGACTCTGACTCAGTGGAATAAGCAGCCATGTCGGAAAGATAAAGGTGTTGTTTTTTTTTGCCAAGAGATTATTGAGCTGATGTGATCTGGTCGTTGCCGATTTCCAGAGGGCAACGCATTAGAGGGAGCGGGACTTCTGCACACGGGAGCATGAAAAACGAATAGAACGTTTACAGTGAAACAATGTGACCGTTCCGGTTTAATGCTGTTTATTAGGGTAGCAGCTTTCCCAAGCAGATCAGAATGTCTAAGCCCTGTGCACTGACAGGGATTTCACAGCCCAAACTGATTTTCAGGCCGGCAGGGTACACACATTCTGTACAAACACACACACACACACACACACACATACACACACACACACACACACACACACACACAGGTAATCTGTTAATATATTTAAAAAGTAACTATTTTTATTGCATTCTTTTATTATTCCACTTTCAATGCTCCAAGTTTAAAGTCAAGTGTTCCTATACAGACACTGCTGTGATTAGCAGCGTGTGTGCAACTAAGAGTCACTTCTTAATAACTTCATATTTTTTTTCTCTTAGCTCTTCTGTAAATCATTATTGTAGATGCGTACATCAATAAATCAACAGGCGTACTTTAAAAAAAAAACCCCGAAAATGCTCAAAATATCTTTTCATTTCAATACACACAAAGCCCTGGGCAAGCAAATCCCATAATGTAATGTGCCTTTTTTAATGAATCAGTAGCTCCCTAGATATGCAATAAAGACACAGCAGTGCTCTACATTATTGATTCAGTTTCATAACAACCCAGAGTGTCTTTATTCACTGCAATCGGTGGAGCAGGAATCACACACACTTATTTAAAAAATCATTGCACCAATTAGTGAAGTTGGAGCTTCCCGTTTTGCTTTAATAAGTCCTGCGAGATCTGATTTATAATAACTGCAGTATTGTGTTCACTGTGCTGGTGTCTTATTGCTAATTTGAAATCATTTAGTATATTACTGAGCATTCAGCAGGTGCATCACATATCACTGTGTACACAGACAGTCGGGCAGGTAACTGTGTGCATGAGGGCAGGAAAAATACGATTCATCTTGTGGGGTCAGATTTCTGCGTTTAACCATTAATGTCCGTTTTTTTTTTTGCCAACTACCACAATCACAACAGGAAGAACATTGGTTTTCTGTCAGGAATCTGTCTGCGTTAACAAAAACGTCATGCCTGTCTGTCGAGGGTTTCCGATCTAGCAATTGTGAACTATTGTGAATATTGCAGTTTATGTGTCAGTTAAAAAAAGAATTGCAAACTTTTCCGCGTGTTTTGTTTTCAGTCTCTCCTGGCCATCATCTGGTGCCGGTGGTATTTCTTCAGGGAGCTGCCTGCCTTTTCATTAAGGACCCTCAGAGTTAAAGCCCGGTGTCCTCTGGGACTGCATGTCATCGGCTGACAAGGCTGAGGGATTTGAGTGAATTTCCCCCGCAATAATGGAAATATCCCAAGCCCCTGGGAGAGACAGACAGGAGACGGGCAGGAAATATCTTAATCTGCATTGACCCTTTGTTGGCACAGTCTCATACCCATAGTGCGAAGAAAACACATGCACGTATACGCCCGGCGCATGCATACCTGCACACCTCCACACGCACAGTAAGGGTACATCTGGATTGTGTTGCAGTGACCGTAGGCCCCTGAGTGTGCGGGCCTCAGTGGCGGTGCGTGGGTGAGAGCCAGGGTCCAGTGCACCATGGTGGGGGCTCTCCATCACTCTGGCTCCTGGCTTGACAGGCCCTGGCTCTGGGGCCTGTCAAGGTATTGCCGGGTGCGCTCAAACTGTGCACTGCTGAGGAAGGGATTCTGTATCCCTCTAATGGATTACTCACCCACATCACCTGTCCGAGTGGATTCTGTTGACCGACAGACACCAGGCCGCATGCAGACATGTACTCGTGCGCTCCCGTGCATGCGCACATCTACATACAAACTTAAAGGAGAACTAGAAGGATGCGTAAAACTCAGAATATTCATTTATCAAATCAACATTACCATCAAGCATAATCTACTCGGCACTTTCCCTATTTTCATTGTGAAATATGACAAACAAAACATTCCTCACTTTTTTCCTTAAAGAAGAGCACAACACAAACAGCTTTTCTTCAGACCGGATAGCTTTTAGAGTGGCTTTTCCTCTAACCGAAAGGTCACATCCGTGCCTCCATCATTTACCCTTAATTCGGACTGCGAGAGAGGCCGCTGTCACGCTGCTGGACACCTGCAGACCCCGGTCAGGGCTGAGGCCCTAATCAGGCTCATACATATGTGTCACACACAATGACCTACTGGCTCTATTCGTAATAAAGGTCACTCAGTGAGAAACACTCCCCCAGGTCCTCCTTAATGGGGAGCCACTGTAGTTTTTATAACCACGTGCACACTTGCATGTGTAAACTGCTGCACAGACATTTAAGACATTATTCACAAACTCCATACAGATTTGAAAATAACAATTAAAAAAACAACACTAACTTCCCAAAAAATATGTTTTTGTTTTTTTTTACTTTTTCTCTTCACCCTTTACTTATCTCTACTATCATGTACATACTGACATTATTATTTAGCCTCTCGCTTACAGAAATGGAGCAGACAGAACAATAGAAATGGTATGACACAAAATACAGTGTCTGTCCTGTTTGTCTCCATTTAAGATAATTGGAAACTCATTTTTTTAAATAATTTTTTGCTTACAAAATAAGCAGTTTGAGGACACATCTAGGTCAATTACATGAGACTTTATTTATACATGGTAAATGGACTGTAATTATAGAGAACTTTTCTAGTCTTATTGACTTACTGTACTGTGAAGCGCTTTTACAGCACATAGGTCACATTCACCCATTCACACATGTATTCGTACATACACACACACACACACACACATTCATACATACAGCACTGCTATTTACCGCGCTGTTTCCCAAGGACACTTTTGCATGCTGACTGGAAGCAGGGATCGAATCACAGACCTTCCGGTTTGTTGGCGACCTCTCTACCTCCCGAGCCACTATTGGGCATCTGTGCTTTTATTTGACAGCACACATGCAGTACAGAGATGAAGAGAAGCAAAGGGTGAGACCTGGAGGGGGGCGACGTGCATCGAAGGTCCCATGCCAGAATATCAAACCAAGGAAGTGCCAATAACAGTACAAAGTACAGATCTTAACCAAGACAACTAGACACCTGTGTTTCTGATATTTAACAAACAAACCAATTTACCAAGAAAATAACCAGCAGAAAAAAAAAATGAGTTGCAGTCCTGCAAATCTAGTCAAAGATAAGTAGGAAATATGTCCATTACTTAAACCTGCAAAAGCCTATTATCTCAAGGTTAATAACATTGTATCCCTTTCCCCCCCAGACAGATACTGTACATCATTTTCAGAAAACGGCGAAATGCTATTGCCGGGTAATAATGGCTATAGAGGTCAGCTATTGATCCGGTGCTGAAGGGGACCTCAGGGGCATGTTAAGAAAGGCTATTGTTGCTTGTCAATGATCCCTTTATGGCCTCCGACTCGACAGGTCTGCGGCTATAAATCAGGGTTAAACTAGTCCTCTAATAGCAAATCAATGATTGTTCAATGGATATTATCCTGTGATTATAATTCAGTCAAGTAAACCATTAGTCAAAACTTAGATAGTCCCTCTGGCCGGCCCTGCTGCTAGAGAGGAGGAAGCCGAGTCTCTGTGAGGTTCAAGTATTGATGCAGACTGTTTTCTGAGTTCGCGGTCCTCCCTCTGAGTCGTGCGAAATGCCAAGGTCCTCCGTTAGTTCAGCTGAGGAGGTTTGTTGAGATATCGGAGAACAATGCAGAAGTTGTACTGAGATAACCTTTACATGAGAGTAGATATTTCACCTGCATTACGATTGCCGCTAAGAGTAACCTACTTGTTATTCAGCTCTAAGCCTCCTCTATCAATGTGCTTCTTTCCTGTTGGAGAGCAGCATCAGTCAGAGGTGTCCGCGATGCAACTAAATGGGGCACAGGGCCCCGACATCTATCTAACGGTAACCTTTGCAGTACTGATATTTATGATAAAGACCATTACGCATTTGTGAGTTTGCTGGCGCAAGGGGCTCCGGGGCTAACAACGGTCGCGGAGCGAAGGCGCTATCCCCGGGGTTTCACGCAGACGGGCTGCGTCATCTGTCTGCGACTGAGCACAGCCGCAGGACAGGAGGGAAATGTCAAATCACTCAGTGAATTTGGGAGGTGGCGACACTAACCTCATCTCTAAAACTTCTGTCCATTTCTCTTTTATACGTACATATCTTTGTTAGCTGGGATTGGCTCCAGCCCCCCCGCGACCCTTAAATGGATAAAGCGGTAGACGATGGATGGATGGATGGACGTACATATCTTTGACACTTGTGTGGCCCCTCATTACCTGCTATACACTGACTCTACTCACCTTGCTGTCATGAAGGACAATGGAAAGGAAAGTGAGAGAAAGGTGAAAAATGCATTAATTTGAATATGCACTGAATTTACAGTGACTTCTATACAACTAATGTAATCTGTGCTGATATACAGTTCTACATAATTAAAGCGATGTACCCATTTCATATCCATTTGCATTATTTCATGGCAATTTCATTCAGTGGACAGACTTTACCATCCAATACAATTAGAATTCAGTGTCTTCGGTTGTGTGTCTCAATGCTAATGTGCAAAAATGTCGACTACCAAACAAATCAAATTCAAAAGTGTCCTTTCAGCTGCTTCAACGCAGCAGCGGGAAGCCCCTGTCTTTTATTTTGCATATTCATATGATTACTCTTCCAGCGTTCACGTCAGCGCCGTTGTCCTTTGATTCCGCACGATAAAAGGCTATCTCATTTCATTTTTGCACCTTTCTAGTCCAAACCTCGACTCTCTGATTTGGTCAAATGTAATTCTAATTTATCATTTTTCCGCCCGAGGCAAAACTCTCTCAGGCCTGGGGCTGTTTGAAAAGCAGTTGGACACAAAGACAGACCCTGGGAACTTTGCCCATGCAGTCAATCAGTCAGACACCCCAGAGTGCCCAGACCCGAACAGCTTGTTTTTTGTCCACAGATATCAAACAACTTCTCCTCTCCCGTTAGATAATAAAAACATGTAAATAGGAGTGAGTTGTTTCTGTCTTTTTTTTTCTTCTTCCTTTTTTTTTTTTGAAACTGGAGATGTTGGTGGATACGCAGTGTCTCGGTGGTCAGGGGCTGGGCAGCAGAGCGGACATCAAAGGCCGGCAGAGGTCTGTGACGGTGAATGCAGCTGGTGTCTGAGTCTCGGTGCTGGACGGAGCTACAGGCAGGGCCTCAGCTGCCCCACAATAAAGACACACAGGGGAAGGCTGCGTCTTCAAAGGCGAGACAAATACACTCTCAGCGATACACTGGCGAATACACACACTCGTGAACACGCAGAGGCCAAACAAGCACATGAACACAAACAACAATGCCGCCGGAGAAATGGTTCCTCCACCAAACATATCATGCCGTTTCTGCAGACAAATCATGGAAGCGTGCTGAGCTTCTCCCCTCTCATCTTCTTTCTTTTGCCTAATCTCTCACAGAAGCGGCCTTTCTCCTTTCTGAAAGTAGCACTGTCTGTTTTGGAAATAATTTCAATACTACATCAAAAACAACATGTATTTACTGTAAAGTAGTTCTCAAAGAGGGGTCTTAAAATGTGGGCTATCTCGGGGGACCCCCGAGGTTCCAGAGGGTCAAGAGCAAAGTGACAACATATTTAATTCACTGGAAATGATTAATTAAATCATTTAATGATTTTTTAAAAATCCATTTAATATATTTGGTCAGATGCTCTTTTCATCTTTTTCTTGTTTGAAAAAATGAAATAAACACACAGTCAACAATCTTTTTTCTTTCATCATGACTCTGGACCATTTTTTTCCTACTCAGTGTTATGAAAAATAATGAATGGAGTCGATTGAGACAGACTAAATCCGTAGCAATGAAATCAGAGCAATGTTGTTGTGGTTGTTGTTGTTGTTTTTCCATTTTTCATCCAGAGGGAAAAAAATAGGAAAAAAAAATCTGAAGGACAAAGAGTGAAATCCTGATGGCATGCTGTGGACAGCTCCATGTCTGACGTGGTCCTGACTTTCACAGTGGGAATCTGTGTCTGTGCTGTTGACAGCTTCTCCCTCAAAGGTCCTGAGCCTGATAGAGGAATAACAACAACGCAAATGTATCATTTATCTAAAATAATATCTAAATAATATCTAAATATTAGATTTTTATTGAATAAATATCAAGAACAGGATTGTTTAAACGGTAGTGTTATTGATTGTTAATTTGAAGTAAGTAAACAATTTCTCCTCCTTCTTAACAAGGCATCCGTTCACAACCCATTATGAGGATTTTTGAAAAGTGGATCTCAAGAGGACAGTTTTCCAGTTCTCTTGCCTGTGGATGATCAGTTCCAGGTTTGGCCTGTAGAGGGCATGCCTAAACAGCAATCTGGTCAAGCTCAGTGGGGAGTCCACAGACACACAATATCCCCACAGGAGAAAAGCACAGGGCAACTTTCATCTGTCCATAAAGGGAGGAAATGGTTTTGTTAGATAGAGGAATACTAATTTATCCAGTATACAGAATATGAAGGTGGGTGGCTGTGCTGATTAACTCAGATTTTACAACATTTACAACACTTTGGACACGAAACTTGATTTAACCCAAAGAAATATTACCTAAATCATCGAAGACAACTTTATGTGGTCGACCTGTATAAAAGGATGTCTGCGTGACTTTATTAAGGGGCATTGGGTTGTTAAATGGGCCGATGAAAATACACAATTCCGTGTTAAAATACTATCTCTTTACTTTCACACAGAGGGAATTTAATTCCCTCATTAGAGCAACGTCCTCGTCGCTCTCTAAACGGCCTCGGAGTCCTGAATAAAACATGACTTATCTATTGCGATCACGTTAGCCGAGCCATTATTCATTTAACCATTTATTTATTACTCCATTCGTCTACATAAATATTTAACTATGTCTTGGCATCTTTATGGACTGCTTGCTCTGCCGCTCATTTACAAGGCGCACTGTCCTACCACGGCCATATGCCTTCTATCTGCCGACACTATATCTCCACAATTTATGGATGCCAACTCTGTGCAATATCATTCTGTTGGGTTTTTATGTATGTCTATGCAAGTATTAATCTAAGCCTAATGACTGGCTACAATATGTTCCAGCCTGTGTCCCCAATAGGGCCACTATTACAAATATATATACATGCCACATGACATGTATTGTGCATTCTTTTTCTATTGTATAGATTGAATGGTAGTCTAGACTCCAAGTAGCTTGACTATGGTTTATTACTCACACAGCATATATTCACACCACACATTAGAAGCCCTCGCAAGTTTTCACTTGCCCTTGTGCAACAAAAGCTCTTGCTCGTTTGGCGATGGGAGCACGGAGGCATGTAGAACCGAGAGGGAAGGCGAGGAACCGTAAACGCCCACCATGGGTCCTGCTTCAAAGTGATGAACAGCAACAAAAGCAGCACTGGTTGTCTGCTGAGAGACAAAAAGAGCATTTGACCACCTGGGCGCACATCATTTTCTCATGCCGTTTCTCAAGCATGACTATCAGGAAATATCCTCTTTAACATTACACATGGCTAACTCAACCCAATTCGCAAGTCACATACACTGTGTGGCTTTCCTTCGTTCGGTGAGAATGCGGGACTCACTCTGTTTATACCTGACTCGATGCTGAGAGAAACCCCTTCACCACTACGGTGTCACCTCAGAGCCCTGCGACACATTCACGTATCACTTTGCCTGCTGCAGTATAGGTTGCCACCGACCACAGACGCTTTTTGACCAGTTGAGGGTCCCATTATTGGGACTGAAAACTGAGGGGAGAAACCAGGATGACTTCATGAGGGAGTGTGATGGACTGAGATTTGAGAGCATGACAGTATTTATCAGTACTGGATTGCTAACCTTCCCACACATGGCACATAATTCAAATGTGCTGTAAATCATTATACCTAAGGGTCAGAATTCCAGAAAAGAAATGAAAAAAAAAACGTTTTTGATCTTCTCTTTCTGTCCCACCTTCATGGTCCATGAAAAGAAAAGGGCAAAATTACTTCCAGAAGCCATTTAGGGTTCATGTTGTTAATGTTAATTGTGGGACTCTTGCAAATCAACTGCAAATCAAACATCCAACTACATATGACCAACTCCCTGTCCCCAATAGCATTTTTGTCAATTACAATCAAAGGCACTTCAACTGTTGTTGCCTAAAATCACAGAACATTGCTTCCACTACATTTTCAACAGAGGAACTGTGGGATTGGGAACACAATTATTATTGTTTTGTGTCATAACAAGCCCCTTATTGATTTAGTAAAGAGTCAACCGATGATCTCCAGCGAATTGTGAAACTAAAAAACACATGTAATCCGGTTCTTGTTGTCCATACAATTCAACAATCAAACAGTCAAATAGGCATTTTCCTTGTGCTTTAAGTCATCTTCCATGTACAGTCCTCGTATAGTATATCTTTGTGATTCATCAAGCTACAGTGTGTCATTATTGGCATTTCTTTCAAGGGAGCAGATGTTTTGCTGAATCTTGGATACAACCCAAGAGGCAGAATCCATACTCCACACACTGCAGCACTGCTCATTTGCAACACACACATGCTTGTATGTAATATGGCAATAGGCAACAAAAACTTTTAGGTTCTGAACTTGGAAAAACACATTGCCATGGCTGCTTTGTGAACACAACCCATCTCTGTTTGGTTGAGTCCGCTGACCAGTGGCGTCCCGCTGCCTCAGCTTGGCCTCTGAAGTCTGTCTGTCGCATGCGTGACATGTCCGGCATGCCACTGCTGGCTCTTTTTGATACGACAGCGAGTGTGTGACTGGCAGGCCATATTTCCCCCATGTCTCCGTTCACTGAAACAGCCATCACTCTGAGAGGATGTTTTCAATCCCCCCGGCCCTGCACCCCTTGCTGCTCAGAGAGGAGGTCAAGTTAGGCCCATCCGTCACTGACCATATGGGCGGGGCCTAGCAGCTGGCGGCCATCAGTGGCTGTTAAGATGTTCAGTAGCCCCGGACCTATCACATGTCGGTGCTTTAAAGTTACCTTTCATATGGTAATCAGGAAATAAAGTTTAGATTGGGTAGCAGGGATGCAACGTGAACTGAATATTTGAGATAGAATAATTGTTGTAAATTCTAAGTTTAAATAAGAACTTGATAAAGGACTCAAAACCCACTTTTTTTTAAACGTTAAGGGTACTCAGAACATCTAGGACATCACACTTTGATGAAGACCATATAAATACTTGCACATGTGACCTCACATGGAGAATGCTTCACACAAACAGGGCATATGTTAGAGCACTGACACATTCAGCTGCACGTCACGAGTTCAAAGAGGGGAAACCCATGAGGCGGTCAACTTGCGTGTTTACCCAAGTTTGGGTCAGTGTTTTCAGGTGCATGTACACCTTTACTTGCCCTTCTTTCACCACTCATACGCTCACACACACACATCATTTAGACCCAAACCTCTACCTACATTGACGCACACTTTCGCCCGGTGTTGTTTTAGCAGGGGGAAAGCAGCAATGGTCTGGAACAGGTCTGTTTTTTAGTGCGGGTCAATCTTTGGCCAGGCCTAAAGGCGGCAGCCATCCGATCCCTCCCAGGGTGCCTCTGGTGTGGGACCCGTTTGAACCTCCACCTGCTGAGAGGGCTTCACTTTAGATACATTGTTCAGGCCTCTCTGAACGCTGCCGAGGGGGAGGCGGGACACTATGTTAAAATCAACAGCACAGGATCGGTCCACTCTTTGTACAAAGCTTTGAGGGTGACCTCCATTCTTGGACCATGTAAAGTGAAGATGAAGTGCAGCGGCTCATGTGGTCACACACACATGGACTGAGGAGGACCGCACAAGTCTTACTTGTTTTTAAACTGACAAGATTTGAACTAAGTTTGAGTTCTATTTCATTGGGTTACTGTACAATCAACATTATACATAGGATTGGGCAAGATGACATTATATACCACAAGACAATAGAAATTTGTAAACTGGGAGATTTTATGATTGAGTCTCAAGTGGCAACCCAGCGTGACGTCACCCGTTGCTTTGTAAACTGCAGTTTTGAAGCCTTGAGTTCCGCCATGTTGGTTTTTTTGCATAGGACGCACTGATTAGACATTACCAGCTGTCAATCATGCTGTATCCATGCACACGGTGCTTTATCGTCTACTTGGCTCTAAATGAGACCACAATTTAGTAAATGAATATCACGCTGTATTGGAGAACACTTGAAACTATAGGGATTGAACCATAAACTCCAACTGACTTCTTTTTGCAAACAGGGAGTCGCCCTCTGCTGGTGATTCCAGAGAATACAGGCTTCACGCGCTTTTGCATTGGCTTAATTTTACACACCCGGTGACTATGACCATTTTTATATATCTATGTCCAGTCTATAGTAACTCATTGTGGCAAATGTGATACACGTCTTTATGCATTGCTAATGATACAATACTTTGAAGGTACATATGGAGCAACTCCTAATGCAATCAGTTCCATTATAATGCAGTGTGATTCGACATGATTTGATTCAACAGAATGCCTGGACCTTGATATAAGCAGTTCTTTTTTCCTGTTCTCTTTCTCCAGATACAGTTTATTAACACCACACAACATTTATACAAGTTAAGCATGTTCATGATTATCAATGAAGGGTTGTGCATTTTACTGTAACTTCTGCCAGCAGGAGAATTTGCTTCAAACTTGCAAATTTGCACATGTCGCATCGAATTATCCACCTCTCTTGAAAAAAAAAAGTGTTGCCAAACATTTGTTTCATTGCAGTTGGTTGGGATGAACTCCTCTGTGATAATGTGACCTGAAAACACCAAGACTTAGCTTTGAGACTTTGAGAAATGTACTTCAGAAACAGTTAAGGAAGGATACATCAATCTAAGGGCATCTACTCATAATTACATATAAATAAATTAGATTATACAGATGAAAAGATGTTCGAAAAAATATATATCCACATACATACATGGTCAAATATGTATACACAGTATATGTGTGTGTGTGTGTGTGTGTGTGTGTGTGTTTATTCATTTTTTTATATCTCAACAATCTCAAAACAAAGCTACTCCTGCATGTTCAGGTTTCCTGTGTTTATTTTCTGCCTGTGCACTGTACTTGTCGGAGGAGGCAGGATGAGAAGTCATCCATCTCGAGCTAACAGCCACCAGTCTGGCCCCATGCTGGAGCCCCAGAGAGAGGAAGCGATCGCTCACAGCACAGGAGCACATTCCCCTTCAACACAGGGGGGACATGGCCATTTAACCCATCAAAGCCCGGTCTACTTTTCTTTGCCATCATGTGTAACTGTGTGCACGAGTGTCTGCCATAGTGTATGTTTCTGTAATTACATGTGCACATGTCTGTGTGTATGTCAATGCATATGCGCCCATTATTGCCATGTTCCAGTCTTTCCTGTTTGTGTTGCGGGGCCCCACACTATACTGCGCCTGCCGGTAAGTAGTTAAATAGCAATCCAAGGGTCAGACCACATATACAGCAGCACAGCACATCCCTCACATCTCCCTACCTCGACCCCCTATCCCCCTATCTCTCCTTGATCCTGCATATATAATTCCTAGAGCACCCGACCCCTGTCTCTTTGTCCTGCTGGCTTGACGATAGCCTCCCTGGACACACAGAGACTTGCAGTATAACCAGCCTGAGGAATTGACACTCCAAGTGTTTCTCCACACGTTTTCTAATGGCACTGTGAGCCCCCCGCCACTGTTGGGATGGAAGGTGTTTAGCTCCTCACTGTTTTTACTTTGACAGAGGAGGGACACTAGCACTCCCCTGGCTATATAGGCCTGGACCAGATCCACTGTTATCATTTCCCCTGTGGGCACACTTCCTCCCATTGAATCAAAAGTATTTATGTGGGTGGCACTTTAGCTTGGCTAGCTGTGCTAGCCCTGGGTTAGTTTGAGGTTTGATAAAAAGATAAAAACCCTGGACAAGGCAAGCCTAGGTGAGGCCAAGGTGAAAAGCTCCATTTCCAGATTTCTTTTTCCTCTTTTTTCCATCTGGATGAAAAATGGAAAAACAACAACAACAACAACAACAACAACATGCTCTGATTTCATTGCTACAGATTCAGTCTGTCTAAATCAACTCCTTTCATTATTTTTCATAACACTGAGTAGAAAACAAATAGTCCAGAGTCATGATGAAAGAAAATAGATTGTTGACTGTGTGTTTAGACAGACAGATGTGTGGTAGGGAGATAATGGTTGACCGTGCACCATTACAGAAATAGAACTGTCCATGAAGAATGAGATGACAATGAAGGGAACACTGGAAATGAAAGAGGTCTTGCGTGGTGAATACATATGTGCCGAAGCCATTGAGTGCGAAAGACGAGCACTGAACGGATAGTTAGGTCAAGAAATGAAAGAAAATGGAGGCAATAAGGTGAGGCAGAATGACTTTTAAACAATAAAATTGACGACCCTTGTCTATGGAGGTAAAGTGTGGACGTTGTGAGCCATGACCAAAAAGCTATTCTTGACTAACCTCAACTGAGTGCGTTATTTTTGACCCCTGCGGCAGGAAATGAAAAAAGAGAGGGAAGGGATGAAAAAATATATGAATAACAGACAAAGTGTGGTGGTATGGCAATGGAAGGAGAAGAAATGAGTCTTTACACATTCAGAGTCAATTGTCTAAATGATCGCACAGTAGCAAGTATGCTCAGGTAATACATTTGTATTCATAAAGAAAGTGCAACACTTCGTCCCCCCTTCTTTATGGGCAGTGTTCTCCATGACAGAACAGCATTCTGGGAGAAGACAGACTGCAAAGGTCATAATTATTTGCGGTCATGCTGCTCTTCGGCTAACAGATGGAGACAACCTGAGTCAACATTTTTCAATTAAAAAAGAAGAACACAAACAAACAGAAGGGAAGAGAAAAACGCACACACTCACACGTGCGCACAGAGACATGCACACAAGCTGGCAAAAACGGAAATGACCTTGAAGACCTGATACCTCATTAAAAGTGATGCTCGAAGCCTGCAAACAGGCTAATTAGACCAATCCTGATCACACTTAGCAGTAGTACACATGGTGGGGGGTGCACAGGATCGGATCGTGTTTGTGTGCTGGTTAAATGTTGTAAGAAAGCTTGTTTTCGTCAGATCTCAGTGCAAATATCTGAAGTCAATTAAGGTTTTTGTTAAACAGGAGGGCAAGCTGATACAGAGATGGGCTGAATTAACATATGCACACGAACATATGGACGCATTAAGTTTCGGTTATGGATGGACGACGCCTAACTCACTGAAGTAACAGCAGTTCTAGCTCCATATGAGGCGAGGATTAAAATTAAATTGAAATTAATTATCTTTCCATGCCATTTCACACACAGTTCATATAGTTTCCAATTTAGACAAAAGTTAAGATGGTCAAAGTTCACCCTAGTCACAAAAAAATTAGACTGGAGCATGTGAAAAAAAACCTGAAATCTTAGACATTTCCTCAAGTGATGCAACTCGAGTCAGCGTCAGAAGACCGTAAGCTTGAAACCTAACAGAACTTGGGGGTATGACGTTAAAAAGGTTTTTCAAACCTCTGTGGCCCACTCAACAACTCCGCGGTACATTAGCCGCTATTAGCACAACACACTTGGATCTCTGACCAAACTGCTGGCTTCTAAATTGCATTGTGATTGTCAGGCAAGAAATTCCGCTCAGCCTACACCTGTTTTGATCGGTATGACAAATTATAGTCTAGTTTTCTTTTTAGTAGTGTTTATGTTTTGACAAGTATAACGCAGCGCAAAGTTTGAACCCACTTGAGCCGTTGTCACTAATCCGCTGCTCCTTTCAAGGCACATTTACAATGATAATGGTGGTAGATTTACCACTTGAACCGAGTCCTTTATTTCAGACAAAGCTACACAAAGCAGGGTTCGTAGTTTCTACTTAGCTACTGTTGATTTTGGCAGGAAGACTAACAGCTGATCCTGTCAGATTCAATCAGCTGCAGCTAGCTAGCTAATTGAGCTAACGTTATCTCAGTGAGTTGTTGAGAACAACGTCAACATTTTCTTTTGCTGGCTCATTTTAAAATATGTTTCCTGTACAAGGGACATTACATGTGAACTTGGTGGCTATAAATATTTATCCTGCAAAAGAAAAACTAATGCTAAAGCTGCATGTTTCATGAAAAACGTCCCCACAAGGTTTTGATCCATGTAGCATCATTGTTACATCTTTAACATAACTGTTTTCAATTTTGGAAAGACAGACCTTGTGAGATGTGTATAAAAAACCTGCCTATCTAACCTCCATCATGTAACTTTCTTCAGATTAGAAAAATAAAACTTGGCTAACCCAAATATAGTGCATTCATAGAATTATGCTAATTAGCAAATAATTTGATCAGTTAAGTGAGCAATCACTTGGATATGTAATCCAATTATTATTTTGATGTCACTCAACTTGGACTCATCATCATAAGATCTAAAGCTGTATATCAAAACTACACAGTTTAAGGTGACAATGACTTGAAACTGACAAAAACTAATATGTAACGAAACTCAATTAATAATACAATATTACAAGATTATTTCATTTAAAGGGGCGGTAAGCGATTCTAAAGCAATAGACGTTTTGTAAAAATCAGCGAATATTTCCTCGCAGTCCCTTAGCTGTCAGTTCTGTGTGCGCGCCGAAAACAAATCTTGGTTTTCGGCTCAGCCCAGGGTCTGTAAATCGAAAAACAAAACAAATGGTGCGGACCGCACCACACAACGACCCGAGTGCAGTTTGTAAACTCCACTCGTCGAGACGTTACGAGACGTGCTTGCGGCGAACGCTGCAACTCCGAGGTTTTGGCTTAGGCTAGTGGTTCGCGGCCCAGCCGGAGCAGTAAAATCACAACATCAGCAAAGACAGAAACAAGCTTTCTCCAGAATCACTTACTGCCCCTTTTTACATGAAATGTATTCAATGTTGTGGTGATTTGGGCGGACTAACCCTTTACCAGCAAAGAAAGATAGTGAAGCAATATCAGTAACAGCAACTTTTTTTTTTCCTTCTTTCAGATTGACAGCAGCATCCTGGTAAACATCATCTCAAGCTGACAGCCCCAGAGAACTTAGCCAGGGTGTGACAGCCATCACAGACCTGCATCCACACATGAAAAGGCTTTGTGTTGAGAAGCCCCTCTACTGAGACAGAAGAGGACATGTTGTTCTCAGTTAGAAACAGGCTTTCAGAGAGAGTGAGAGAGAGAGAGAGGGAGTGTGTGTGTGTGTGTGTGTGTGTGTGTACGTGTGTGTGTACGTGTGTCCTTACAGCGACAGGACAAGGAGTGCTGATTTAGACATAGCCAACCCAAACACAGATGCCCCAGTCCTTCCTTCCTGTGGGTAACAGAAGGAGACACAATGTGTTCAAGAGGCCGGAGCTGACAAAGGGATTAATCCGCCGACAACAAATGCTGCAATCTCTGGCATAAGTCGCCGCTGAAAAATACATATCATATGGTCGCAACAGCACTGACACAGACAAACATGCACAGAGAGCCAGAAATATAATTTTAAAAAAGAAGCTGCAGTTTAAAAAAACAACAATGAAGTAACTCAATAGTTTTCTGCCCTGAATTTATGAGTGTCACATATTTTCGCACCAACATCACCTTCAGAAAAACCCATTCCTTTAGGTCTGGGAAGTAATCTGTAGCAGTGCTTTTTTTTTTATTGACATATAGTATCTCCCACTGGTAATCTGTCAATCTCACTATTATCTCCTGCTTTCTCACCATTGCTGGTTCTCACATCTCTCTCTCTCTCTCTCTCTCTCTCCCTTCTCTTCCTGTGTCGGGCCTTTTTTCTCTCACACCCTGTCTGAACGTTGTTTGGGGGGCGCTGATATGAACCTGGGAACATCTGCCTGCGATACAGTGGGAGGAACAGACGACAGCGAGTAAGATGAGGTTGAGTTCATGTGAACCACCCATGGCGCCGGACTGTTACGGCCATCAGTAAATCTACCGTCTCACTGCTATCAAAGGTACACTCTCTCGCCTCTGTGTCCGTTTGTGCGAATGTGTGTGTGTGTGTGTGTGTGTGTGTGTGTGTGTGTGTGTGTGTGTTTTCTGTGCATGTTCTCGTCCGTCTGTATGTGTGCGTGTGTTTTCTTCTCAAATAACATAATCCCATAAGAGGGTGGGAGAGAGACTTTTTTTTGAGGATAAGGGGAGAAAAGAGAGGGGAAAAAATGATGGCAGTGAAGAGAGAAAAGGCGATGAAGGGAGGGTGGGCGCAGAATAGAGCGGGAGAAAAGCATTAGTAGTTCCAGCCAGCTGCCAAATGATGCCCTTGATTGCCTCTCTTCTTGTGCAGAAACAGAAGGTGTGAGGGGTGATTAGGCCTGGGCTCGATCCCTGATGAACAGATGTTAATAACAAAGCCCATGTTCATTGTGGTTAATAGCCAAGCGCGCCAGGGCTGGCTGCTGAGGCTAGGGGAAAATCTGCCTCCATAGCTCTTCTCCTCTCCGCTCCCTTCATGGGAGAGAGATAGGCTCCCTCTACTAATGTTTTGGCTGTACACTAACGTAATGAGCATGGTATTTGCAAGAAAAGGTAATGATAATCAGTCACGGGCGCAGGAAAAAAAACCCCACAGCAAATGATGGCGCGTCGCATTCAGGAGACAGAGGAGCTCAGGGTTTGTGCTGTTAACTTTTAGTTGATGATGGCCTTTTGATGACATCGGAGATAGAGGGGTGTTAATAAAGCTCGGGCTGCGGAACTCGAGTCACTGTTGCTTCATTTTTGATCCTATTAGGGCTACTGTCTTCAGGCTGTAATGACAACGACTACCGTGTGCAGAGGAATTCGGTTCAACTCTAAACAATGCAGATTAACATTCAGCATACAGCGCTAAATCAAACAGTGCAAACAAGCTCAAAATATGTTCCAAAATATGTTCTGACAAAAAATATAAATGAATGGGGAAAGGGTTAACGGCGTGGAGAAATACCTCATTGCCCTAAGACAAAACCAAGTTACAACTCCCCCCCAGGAAACAAACACCACTTCCTCCCATTATAGATTATACAGTTTACTTATAAAACATTCAAATGTGATGAATTATTGACGCGAAGCAGATGCCGGCAATTGAATATACTCATGCCCCGTTTCTATTCGCGAGGAAAAATCTATTCTGCTATTCTTCCCAAGTGTGTGTATTGCGCTGACACCAATTCTCTTTTCTCTCTGTGAACCCAGCGTGGAGGGAGACTCATCTCGCTCTTAGATATCTCCGTGGGGAATGGAAAGATGGCAGAGATGCGTGCCGAGGCCACTCCTTACTACCGGGGCCACAGAAAAGAGAAACATTGGCACTGTTGACAGGGAAAATGTGACATTTTTCTGCACCGTGATACCTCGCATCTTAAAATTGATGCCTTGTGGGCGTGTAATGAATGTGTTTTAGCGACACAAAGACATGGAACTCGGACGTTGTGGGATCCCAGCTACGGAGCGTTGTGACTGGCTGGGCTTTTTAAAGTGCAGAGGGCCAGCTGCTCGTGTTATTCAAATTTAGAGGAGTTGGGGAAAATTTGCGTTCATCTGCTGTAGCGGGGGATAATAGTTTGGACCAGAGCATCCATTTTTTTTAAACGTTCTTCAGACTAACATTGAAAAGTATTTTTTTCCATGACGCAGCTTGAATTTCCCTTTATATACAGCAAGAAATTTGGACAAAGGATTCAAATGATTGTCATTTTCTCAAGTGGTCCCATCTCCGCACATAACCGAATCACTTGTCCTTCATGCGAAGTCTTTCCCTGACAGGACACCATGTGACTATATGTGTGGCATACAGGCAGGCTCATGGGACTTCATGGGAGGGCTGAGCGGACAATCGAGGGACCAGCTGTCACTCATAGCCCAATCGCCAGGCGTGCCGTGTCGACTCTTGTGGCCACCGCATGACGACAATGGCACATTTCCTTTGTAAATTTTAACTTTTTTGAAATGTATGCATGAGCGTGATGAACTGGCATAACTGGCGAACATCTTTCATCAGGACACAGACATCCTTTTTTCTTAAAATTTCAGAAAGTCACAAACATATGTCATTGTGTATATCAGTGTGTCACATTCAGTTTTGCCTGCTGTTTTTATAGCCCAGTGGTTATATATAGTTAATAGTATATATATGATGCATATATATCTCCACTGTTATAAATGTTTATTATGTTTTCACTGCATTTAACCATAGAAATAGTACTTATCTAACTGCAAAGACCTTTTTCCTCACTTGCCAACTATTTCTTTTATATACCCTCGATCACAACATGTGCTGGCTAGGTGTCATTGTTGCACATTATTCCCGGCTCTGATGATATATATTGCATATATGATATTTCTCACTCATAACAAGTCTGTTCAGTCTTATGCAGATTGTAATTTTTTTTCGCAATATCTATTTTGTTCCGCGTTGTAGAAAAATATACATGGGTTTTGTGGCAGTACGGCACGGTAACACATGCTCACACGCTGCCAGCCAAAGTATCCTGAGGCACACAAAAAAAATACATTTGAATGCACAAAATTCTGTGATATCCCCCTTTAAAAAGAAAGAATCATATCAGTGACAGCTCTGTTTTTTCCTTTAAATTGAAAGAAGACAATGCTAGTTAAGAGTTATATTCCCAGCGGCATGCTTCCTCTCACAGGCGTCAAGCACTGCTGTTTAATGTACACTCATGCCCCATCTACCTTCTCCTCCATTATTCCACTCTCCAAACCTCTGTCTCATGCACACTTTCCCCGGGCCCCATGCTGTCCTCCTCTATTTATTGAATACATCTTTTACCCTGCAACATTTTTCCACCTGAGCTGGCAGTTGCAACTTTTATGGGGGTGGTGCACACGGGGCCACGGAGAGAAGAGGACCCTCGTATTTTCATTGCACGCATCATGCTCCAGCGAACGAGGGCCATCTAGGCTGAAATGAACTAACAGGGAAGATGACTTAGACTTTTTTTTTTCGTGTTGTTCTCCTGTTTATATTATTTAAGGAGTGATAGCTGCACTTGCTATCGCCCCCACTTCACTTCATGAAAAAATAACAACAATTCAATAGAAGCCACCAGCTGAGAGGAGACGGAATGGGGATTTAAAAAGGGTAAGTAAACAGCAACCTGATCAACAAAGCAATCTATTATTCAATGCCATTTTTGGCACGATCAGTTTTTACATGGCCCCAATTTATCAGGCAAGCCAAGCAGACAAAACACACAAACAAGCCCTCGCCGCGCTAAAATCATCGAGGCATCTTTGATGGTGTCAAGTCGCTTGTAACCTTCATAGCAACACCCATAGAGAACTACTTAGTGCCCATCAGGCATGTGTTCAACTGTTTCCAATACAAGACAATAATATTAGCTCTCACTTTTCCTGCATGCATGGTTTGAAGCATCACAGCGTCCGTCATCCCTCACCCTCCTACACGTGTGTACCAGTATGGCAGGTGTGTCTGCAGATAAAAAAATGTTTTTCCCCCCAATGCAAAGTAGAAGTTCTGTCAGGTGCAGCCTTTCAAAGAGGATGAGACCCTATCAGACACAGGTCAAGACAGGATGAGTGTTGATGTGAAACTCCCTCCATTAGACTGATGCCTGGCTTTGTATTCATGGCAAAGGCGAGGCTTTCCAGCAGAATTACACCAGCTTTGTGTAAATAATCAAGGGCTGACCTGTGGGGTTAAACCCCGTAATTGAAGTGATACTTCAAAGAGACGACTACCACCTTCTCTAGGCGGCAAAATCGCTGCATGGAGCAAGCAAGGCAGACAGGGGGAAGGGGGGGTTCCTTTCACACACACATGCATATAGACACAGACAGACACTCACACACACACACACACACACACACATGGGGCAGGAGAAGGAGGTAATGGGGTGCCCAGATTGGATGACACTGTGGGAGTGCCTATTCTGTCATACAAGTGCTTTCTCTGTCTCTGCCAAATTGCATCCCACAAATGAGTAAGTGAAATGAACGTGTGCTGCCTGCATTATTCCTTGTCACGGGCACGTGCAATGTTCAATGTGGGCAACCGAAGTCCTGCAACGGATGGAAAGTATGGGGGGGGAAACTTGTTTGCACACGTGAGTGTGACGCCAGGGTCTGGAAAGGGTTCTAGTGGGGTTTGAATCCAAAACGTCTATTTTAAACAGATTTTCCCTCAGTTTCTCTTTTACAGTACTCACACAACCGTTCAGAATTATTCATGACTATTTGTTTCCACTGACAAATGGGGTCACTGACATGCATCCATTCATCATTTTTACTATCAATATCATGTAATATCATTTTCTGTGATCCAAAATGATCTGTCTATGAAAACACAAACATTACATGAAATATTGTGCAAATGTTCCTGCTTTTGCTCTATAAAATCCTAAAAATCCCATTGACCCATTAAAATAAAAAAACTCAACAAAAAATGTGGACCCAGACAAATTGAATGAGTAATAATTCCTGAACATTAAGTGTGTGAATATCCCCTCTTCGGATATGTCAATAGCATATGTAATGCTGGCTGCTGGAAGGCTTCCGCAAAACTGGATTGCTTGAAATTGGATGAAGATGCTGAAGGAGTAAGAAGAGTAAGAAAGGTGGCAAGTATACAAGCTGGAATTTCCTAATTGAATTGAATTGAATGTTTGAATGACATTTCTAGGTTGAAAAATGCGGAAGTAGAAGAAGAGGGGCCAAAAAAACAGGCTGAAATATTTTTTTTGTAGTAAAGCAATGAGCAATTTTTTTTTTTTTCTCAAATGTCTCTCTTCCAGCATTAGACAGAATCAAAACCATTCTGTACGGGAGAGTATTAGGGCCAGGCATAAGGAAAAAAATTAGGGGGGAGGTTTTTAAAATGTATTCAACATTTCGAGAATGAAGTCCAAATGTTGAGAATAAAGTCGAAATATCCCTTAACGTCCGTGTTGTGGTGCCAGTTCAGCTAGCTGTCACACATCCACGTTAACTAGCATAAGCAGCGCTTAGATTCAGTAACTGCACGGCGCTCAAAATTCATTAACCGTTGTTTTGCGTTTGAACATTTCTTCCAGATTCAGCCTGTCAATGATAATGTCGCAACTTTACAACTTGGTTAGCAGCTAGCGTTAGCTTAGCAAACTGGCTAGCAAAACATCAACATCCGGTTGTTTGGTGCTTCTGAAAAGTGCTTCCTGATCACAATTTTCGACTTTATTTCTCGAAATAGTATTTCGATTTTATTCTGGACATTTCCACTTTTTTCTCGTAGCGTTTCAATTTTATTCTGGACATTTGGACTTCATTCTCAAAGTATTTCCACTTTATTCTGGACATTTCGACTTAATTCTCGAAATGCAAGATAAAAAAAATCTTCCTCCTCTCATTTTTTTTCTTATGCCTGGCCCTAATACTCTTACGTAATTCTGAGCCACAAAAGACAACAGAAATATTTTGAGTTTGACAAAAAAAAAACCGACCAAAATAATCTAGAAGATAGATCTGGAACGTAACAGATCCCAAAAATGGGTCGAGTCTGCTGTAAAAGCCCCTATGAAGAAAACAACCCCAGCGACCCTGAACAATCTAGAAAAATCTACATCCCTAACAATGAGGGAGTTTGCAAATTCCCCCGCTTCCTGTTTTGACAGCATCCCCAAAAAACCCTTTGACCCCCCAGCCATCCCCATGGCGACTGGGACCACATGCGGCCGCCGATGCTGAGCTCTTCCCCACTATAGTATCGCTCTGCCCCGGCGCATCGTCGCTGAGACGTTTGGCCCCGCTGCACTTCAATTAGAAGTGCTGTACACAAGTGACAAAGACAGACAGACAGACAGACAGACGGGCAGACAGACAGACAGACAGACAGACAGACGGGCGGCCACGGCTTAAAATGAATCAGTAGGGTGGTGGTGGGTGAGGAACGGTGTTGTCTGTCAGGGCGGCGAGGAGTGACTGGCACTGGTGTACTCACTCATTTACAGCGGTGGTCGCCGCAGTGCATTGTGGGCGACGGATGCCCGTGCTGTAGAAGTGTACAACCCGCTATCTCCTTCATCTCACCCGCCTCTCAGCCCCCCCCCCCCCAGCTTCACACACACACACACACACACACACACACCTCCAGCAAAGAGTAGCAACCAGCAGAGAGAGAGGCAGATTGATCCCTAGATTCTGCGTTGCTACGGGCCTCCTTCCCTCATTAATTCTGCTGATTCCACCAGATGGGAGACAAAATATTAATTTTATTCAGCCCTAGGCACGTAGGCTCTCTGTTAAGGTGTTCACTAAATCACCGGGGTTTTTCATCGGGATGCTCTGATATTGCAGCCTGGCTGTAAAATTGCCGGGCCGGTGGGTGGGACAAAGGTTCAGATTGTCATAAATGTAATTAATTGTGTGGCAAGAATGATTAATTTATCAGAAATGGAGGAGCTGACGTGACTCGCCGAGATGCCTAGCCATGCCTTCAAAGTGGCAGTACATGCTCGTTTGAATTATGCAAATTAATTGACTCTTTCAATGTGGCATAAAATGCTAGTGCAACTACACTGCATGGTACATTAGTCTGTTCATCCAATAAAACTGCATTCTTTACAAGTGAATCCTTGACTCAGAGGGCTCTGGGATACAATTCATTCTCGGCACAGATGTGAGAGTCTGGCAGCATTTGGCAGGAGGTTCCGGACGGAAAGTGAGAGGGGCGGGGCTGGGACTTGGAGGAAGCTGTACAGTGTGGATGTATATGTTTGATGCTATGGTGTTTGCCCGCTGACCCACTGGCATGAAACCCTGCACGTTTGCAATGTATAATCTTAATATAGCTTTCGGCGCTTTCGGGGTTTTTTTTCTTTCCCCCCACGTCACCCCTTTTGTTTCAGAGCAAGATGACAACTCAGTTTGTTGGTCACATCTAAAGAACCATGGATCATTGATTTCATCGCAATGTTGCAGCGATGCCCTCCCACCCACCGAGCCATAGAAACGGGCAGTGACAAGGCGCGCGCACAAACACACACA
The DNA here is from genome assembly GCF_022379125.1 of Scophthalmus maximus. NCBI lineage: Eukaryota > Metazoa > Chordata > Actinopteri > Pleuronectiformes > Scophthalmidae > Scophthalmus > Scophthalmus maximus. The sequence continues at coordinate 1,697,739 of NC_061535.1, forward strand.
CACACACACACACACACACACACACACGCTTAATCGTAAGCATCACTTTGCCACAGTCAATGAAGGATGATGATTTCCTTTAAAAAAATACGGACAAATACAGTGTGAAGATATTAATTCCCGAGAAAAAAGCATCCACCATCAAATCGTGATTAAATCACGACCAGGTTCAATTAAGCAGCAATCTCCACCCGTCCTCACTGTACGTAACCTCCTGAGTTACACTGCTATAATAATAATAATAATAATAATAATAATAATAATAATAATAATAATAATAACAATAACAATAATACATTTCATGACATTTGCATCTACGTCGGTACCATCCCTCCCGTTTCATTCCTATATCTGCAGGCGAAATATCTTCACGACTACACCTGCCGTTCACTCAGCAGCGTGGGCACAGGGAGAGGAGGAGCGTCACCTTGCCCCCCTAATGAAAGCCCAGCATACCACTCTTCCACCGCTGCCCTCCGCCTCCCACAACCCCCACCACCCTCCTCCCTCCCCCTCGCCCCTCCAGCCGCTCTCCCCCACCCCCACTTTGATATACATGTGTCAAGGCAAAGTGACAAATAGCACATATTAATTAGGCACTAGGCCGGGCGAGATTGCTGTTATTAACGGTGGAAAAAGGGGGTAAGGTTGGATTTAATTGCCTGTGACATCAAAGTCAAGTGACTGGTATTTCAAGCATCATTTAAAATGTTTGATATTGAGGCCATTGTACTCACATCAAGAACATCTAAAAATATAAAGGAGACTGATGGGGAGGAAAATACCTCCATGCTTTGGCTGCAGCTATCTTGGAGCTAATAACATCTCTCTGCTGATAAATTGACTAGATCCTGATGGAAAGTGTGTTGTGGTCGCCCCTGGCTGACTATCGCTCCCTCTCTCCGATTTGCCATCTACTCTCGAGTTTTTCGTTCGCTTTTTTTTTCTTTATATCGCTTGTACGCCGAGGAGAAGAAGTGTGTGTGTGTGGGGGGGGGGATCATTTCAACATCAAGCACAGACGTGGAGAGAGTAAATTTGCTTGGTTGGTTTGCAAAAGCAAAATGTAATGGTGTTTTTATTACAGAGTGCATCTGCTAAAAAGATGAACGAGAAGAGACAAATGGATGAAGCGTTTGTTCTATTACTCTGCCACAATGTGTGAATGCTGAATGATCAGAGCTCTTGCGCATGGACGCGGAGAGGAAAAAAACGACTGAGCTCAAAGAAAGGAGGCACCGAACATGTATCCAACGCACTACTTGTGGGACATCACATGCAGAACAGTGCGTTATACAAATGAAATGAAATGTTTAACAGGTCAAAAAGCATGGATTTAACTGTTACATAGATTTTTCCACGTCGGGAAAAAAGACGGCTATAATTGGCCGTGTGGCTGGGGCCCCTTTCAGTCTGTAGACAGTGCTTTTTAGCTGTTAACCGTTGCCATGGCAACGCCGTTCTCCTAACCCTGAAATTAGTGCCGAGGTGTGGCGCCACCCCAAACTGCGCTCCGCTCCTCGGCGGAGGCTGCCTTGATTTGCTGTCCAAGGGCGACATAAAAACCTGTTGAAAAGATAAGCCCCCCGACGCTCCCCTGGAAGCGAGTCGACCCCCCGCGCCACATGCGAGGCAGGTGAAGGTGATAAACAGCAGATATACTCCAATAATCGTCGCCATAATCGTCGCCCACCGCAGTCCCCTTTTAAAAGCGTTCGAAGCATTTGCCTTGCACACGGGACGGTTCTAGATGCCTCGAACATCTGCATGTCACAGCCCCCCGGTTTCACCATCAGGCGTGGACCGTCTGGAACAAGCCCCGCCCCTGCCGTCACGCTCCCGTCTACATTAATCTGAGGCCCGGCTCAGTGGAGGCCGTAGAAAAGCTCAACATCGGTCATTACGGGTCACGGTGGCCACGTTGAAAGCGACCCCTTCCTCTCATTTCTGCGAGACGCAAGCAACTTCTTTCGCAGCGATGACTTCATCTGTCTCCATCCATGGGAACGACCAACCCCCGGCGGATGGGCTCGCCGTTTCTCCGCACTTGTGAGCGCAATAAGACACACCAGGTGCGCTCCGTCTCAAATTAGCCAATCAACAGGGAGGCGGAAGTGGCATTCGGATGATCCCCGGCGCCAGCATGGCACGTCGTTTAGAAAATGGCCTATTATTTTTGTACGAGCTATTAAAAATAATTTACGGCCTTTTTCAAAAGTCTTCCATTTCCCCAAAGACGCGACGAGATGTGCAACAACTTGCCGTGGGGGTTTGTTGTTGTTGCGACAAAACCCCAAAACAACAAAAGGGAACGCTGAAGAGGAAACACCTACTGGTGTTGAAGAACATGAGATTTGAATTCACTATTGCAACGCGGTTGAAAGTTTAGCGGGAGTAGCCTATAGCCAAATCATATACATTTGTATTTATGGATTAGTCAATTGAATATTGCGATTTCTAATTATGTAAATGTTGAAAGAATCATACACTTTGGAACTTTGAACTTTTATTCTCTCTTTGCTATTTACATTTTATCAGATTCCAGAATTTCCCAGGTTGGGATCAATAAAGTACATTGATCTATACATCTATACTTCTATAGATTTTTCTATACTTCTATACATCTATAGATGTTTAAACATGTATCTATATCTAAACTTCTATACATCTATACATCTATCTATATCTATACTTGTATCCCTCTATCTATACTTCTATAAATCTATATATACATCTATACTTCTGAACATTTATCTATATCTATACTTCTATACATCTATCTATATCTATACTTCTATACATCTATATATACATCTATACTTCTGAACATTTATCTATATCTATACTTCTATACATCTATCTATATCTATACTTCTATACATCTATCCATACTTCTATCTATATCTATACTTGTATCCATCTATCTATGCTTCTATACTTCTTTACGTCTATATATACATCTATACAACAATATTTCTATACACCTTTCTATACTTCTATAGACCTATCTATACATCTATACTTCTATACATATATCTTTATCTATACTTCTATACATCTATCTATATATCTTTATCTATGCTTCTATACATCTATCCATACTTCTATATTCCTATACATCTATACGTCTATACTTCTTTACATCTATATATGCATCTATACTTCTATACATCTATACGTCTATCTATACATCTATACTTCAATACCTCTATACTTCTATCTATACATCTATACATCTACAAATGTATCTATACTTCTATACATTTATCTTTATCTATACTTCTATACATCTATTTATATCTATACTTCTATCCATCTATCTATACTTCTATGTCTTTCTATACATCTATACATATATCTTCATCTATACTTCTACACATCTATCTACTTCTATACATCTACCTATCTCTGTACTGTTTCAAAGCTGAAGAATGAAAATACATATCACAAAATATTTACAATTCACACCTGTGTAACTTAATGTGGTTATTCAATTTCATGCACAACTCAATTGATCAGTTGATAAGATGTGACGGTATAGGCCCCTGTAGTCCCTTTCCCAAGACAGGCCACAAACTGGAATTATAATGAGTGGGATTAACACTCCCTACCTCTGCTGCTTCCAACTCATCAGCCCCCCTACCCTCCCTGCAAAACACACACACACACACACACACACACACACACACACACACACACACACACTCACATTTGTTCCCCACAAGCACTTCTACTCCAGGATCGCACGATGGACAGGAAACCAAGTGCCAGCGAGAAACATACTGACGTTAATTAACAACATCTGACACAGATGCCACGCTTGTACTCGCTCGAGAGGTGGTCCAGCACATTATTTCATTTTGGTTATTTCCTTTCATTTTTTTCCCACCCCTCCCCCTTTTCTCTCCTTGCTTGATTCTCTCCTTAATCTCGTTGACATGCTGTCCACTCTGCGTTAGGGGATGCGAGGTCTGAACCGGCTTTGAATGCAATTAACTTTCCACTTGTCTTGGCACTCTTGTTCCATTTTGAATACCCCTTTGTTTTAATCATACGGACGCTGTAAAATCTCGTAGCATGGATACATGTGGTGGTATAGTCACTGACATTCACACTTTGCTTGCTCTAATCTATTTGCTCTGCCTGATACCCCAAATATTGTGACACCAGGCTCGAACACAGAGGCCCCCGAACTGCGGCCCGTTACCCCACGTGAGCCAACCAGAAGCGCCTTCACAAAGAAGAGTCATTTCACAACATCGGCTCACGAGGCAAATGTCAAGCTTTCAATCGGAGGCATTGAAAGAAAAAGAAAAAAAGTCCGTCAGACGTTTGGTAATTAGCCGCAGCTATGACTGTGCTGGAGGTACACCACGCCAACACAAAGAGTGCCAGTGACACGTGCTCAATCCTGGATCCGCACCCCTAATCAGACGACCTCAAACTGAAATAGACGTGTGACTTGCCAACTCGACTGCAGGCGTGTTGATAAGTGGCACATATGTCAAGCCATTATTTGTGATGCAACTCTGGGAGAGGAAGAGCAATGCAAAGTGCTGCAGCCTTGTTCGTACTGTACGCGAACAAAGAGCAGAGGTGAGGATGGGTAATAATCCCTCGCTGTCTTGAGGGACCACTCGCCCATCAGGGGCCCTGCGTGCGATCCCGGAGAATGTGCGAGGAGGTGTGGCATATTCTAAACTGGCCAGACACTTTCTGCCTCCTCCGCTGTTTCTCTGTGGAAGCGAGAATGACCCCCGGTCTCCCTCCTGACCTGCCTCCGGTAATGACCGTCGTACATCATGTCTTAAGTGCCGCACCCCTCATGGGCTGATGTCGCCGGCCTGTCCAGCGCGCTCATTTCCATCTGACCCACCGAGTCCTGGACCGGGGCCTGGGCAGGGAAATTAAAAATGCATCGTGCGATTCATCTTCTGAATGACTCGGAGCACACAAGGGGACCCGAGCACCGGGGACACGTCCCCACAAAGGACCTGGACGGCCACCGCGCCCGTCCAGGTGTCAGCGAGTGATGCTGAGACTTTGTTGTGATTTGTTTTTTGCTTCGTTATGAACATATTATCGTCAAACTAGATAAGGGGGAAAAGGTTCAGATCATGCTGATCATCACTGACCAAAGACGGCGCAGTAGTTTGAATAATCAGCTCAAAACCCCGTGCAGACAAACATGCAAGCAGGGCTCGGAATTTCAGTCATCACTCATCAGTGATATCATATTTTCTGAAATGTTGACACTTTTAATTTCTCCCGCGCCGGTGGATGAAAACACCTGTCAATATTAGCAGGAAGTCCACAAGCCAGAGGCTGAAGGGGTGGGGCCGCTCAAACGTTATGCTGCCGCCACCTGCTGGTAAGCAGCTTTTGAAGCCCCCCCCCCCCCCCCCTTTCTGCCATTCAAACTCACCAACCCCCCAAACTAACCGACAGGAAAAACCTCTCGCTGCCTCAGCTTCACTCCACAGCCTGTTTTCTTTTTTTCTTCTTTTTTTTCTTCTTTTTTTTCTTCTACAAATCCCCAAAGCTGCACAAGTGTTTATTTTATTTTTTTAGCCTGTAAAAAATATTTCCTTTCACCTTTTAAAAAAACCTCGTCGGGCGGTTTCCACATAATTCGAGTAGAAATACGGGGCCTGTGTAATTCTATCATGCACATGAAGAAGACGGGTGCAGACAGGGTGGGGTTTGCAGATATGAAGGTCAGTCGACAAGCGGTCAGTTATGGCGGCGGGTGACGTTAATGACTGGGGGGGGGGCGCGTCTCAATCGAGGAGGAGGCACCTGAGGAGGAGGTCATTGTTCCCGCACAAAGGCCACGTGTTTTCCTTAAATCTCCTGCAGTCGCCTCTCAGACGCTCGCGAGGCGGATGTGTAGCAGCAAAGGCCCGGGTGGTGCAGCAGCAGCAGCAGCAGCAGACAAAGACGCGTCTCTGCCGTTTGTCTTGGAGCTGGCACAAGGTGCCTCCGCCACGTCCCTCCCGACGCCGTCTCCTCAATCGAATAAAATAAAAATCTAGCGCTCTCACTTGTGGTCACACCGAACCCTGACCGCGGGAGGTAAGTCTAACAAAATTAGTATGCAGAAGAGCTCGCCCCTCGCGAGGCCTATAATTTGCCTGCAAATGATTTCCGTATTTGAGGATGAAACGAAAAAAAAGAAAAAACACACACACACACACACACACACACACACACACACAGTGGCATTTAGAGCGTGTGCAGCATCTCCAAAATAGAGAGACTGCATTTAAAGTTAACCCGCGGACAGCAGGTGGGACCGCTGGAAATAAGGTAAAAATGCAGAGTGGAAAGGTCCGACACTGGCACATCTTTGATATTTAGCTCATAGGCTTTGGCACGACGCCCCGACGGTGCGAGCTGGGGACAAAAACAAGTGCCTCCGAGACCGCGTCAGCTGTAGCTAAGAAAAGGCCTGCACATGGCCCTCCAAAGCCTGCGCTCCGTGCAGCCGGCCGGCTGCTCGTGGCATGCTGTGACATCTTTCTCATGAGTTAACTTAATTAAACCTATATCCGCCTTACATTGTTTTGCCCAGACAGACCTTTAACTTTGGAAGAAAGGCCCGTCAGAGTTCGCGGCTGGCTTCTCAGGGAGGGAGACAAGTTCCTCACTTTCCAGGGGTAAAAGCCAACACTTCCAAGCATTAGCAGTAATAGGGTCATGATTGTAATAGTAATAATAATTATTATTTTAACTAACTCCATTAAAGTATATCGTTTGCCGGGGCTGCGCGGGCCCCATAAGCTTTTCTTGCAAGGCTGCATTTATTTCAGACCGCGAGTCTATGAATGTTAATTGCACCGTTTCCGAATCATAAATACCGACATAAATCACCGGACTGTACAATATTATGCTCTACTTTTTTATGTCCCCTGCGTGGTCTGCAGGAGCACATCCCCATCACTATAAATCACGTCCCCGCAGCTTCCAGCACTGTTGCAGGGACCGAGCGGTGCCGTGGCGCGCGCGCACACTGTCCGCCGCGCGCACACGCCATTTCATGCTATTCATTTTAATGTACATAAAAGACGGAGCTGGGGAGCCACTTCCCATGTTCGATGTCCGTTCGGTAATCAATCACGATTTATAATGTAGCCTACATCACGGTATATTAAAATCCAGCCCTGCGTAATTATAATTTCTGTGAGAAGTCATTGAGGAGATATATTAGAAGATTATATATATCCGTTGGAGTTCTAATAAAATGTATTATTTATTATTAATACTAGTACTAATTATTATTATTATTATTATTATTATTATTATTAGTATTATTATTATTATTATTATTATATAAGTAATACTATTCTAATAAAAAACCCATTCTGAAAATGTATTTTTTAATTTCAGATTTTAAAATGACTGGTTGGCTGTTTATTAAACATGAAAGCATTTTACAAGCAGTACAAAATATTGAGCAAAGGTTCAAACGTTCAGATTCTGACTGTGATGGTGCAACAACTCGTGTTTTTTTTTCTGCCATTAAAAAAAAAAAAGACATCTTCGAAATTAAAGATAAATTAGTTAAATACCAGAATACTCTTCTGTTTTCAAGATGACATTCATCAATGTAATGAATTACATTGATGAATGTGGAATTTTTTTAAATGAAAGTGGAATTTCATTTAAAAAAAATCTATTTTGGGGGTTATCATTTATTTATTCTTCATCAAACCCAACTATTCATCACCTTAAGTTTTTAAATTTTATGACAAAATATAATGTTTATTGTCTGCACAATGTACAATATATTGTGTATGATATACTGCACATATTGTAAGACAAAGTGGGATTATTCTAAATTCCATATGTGCACTTTTAATGATGATACATTTACATTTGATGTATTAAAACAATCTTTAAAAAAAAGACTATGAAGATTTTATTTTTAAAGTCACCAACAACTTGTTTAATTCCAATACCAATATTTATTATTGTGTTTTGACTTTTTAATTTTGTGTTTGCGTCAGTTCAACCAAACTGCATTTAAGTTGTGTCCCCTTTCAGTCCTGGTGCACACAAGCAGAGTGGGCGCCTGAATCCTCCAGCGTACACGTCTCTCTATGTGTCTGTGTCATAACCTCCATCAGGGTTTCATATTTCCCTCTTCCCTCATCTGTCTCAGCATGGTAGCCTTAATATACATGTCTCCGCACCGACATGCTCTGACTAAATGGCCACATTTGCACATCTTTTTTTTCAGCCTATGTCCAATCCCCTCGCTCGGGTAGCGCAAGTTAATTCCTTCCTCCAAAATAATACTTGGGCAGATCATTCTTACAAAGTGCTACATCATTTATTGTGAGGACTTTGGTGAACTTCTTTGAAAAATTAATGCCTTTAATTTGGCTTGATGGCAACATCAGTGCAGCTCTGTAAATTGCACTTTAATGAGATTTTGCTACAGGGGATAATCTGCAACTGACAGAAAAAAAACATCTTGAAAACATCTGTAGACCTATGATTCCGCCCTGACGATCCTACCCCCTGTAAATCTCCGAGCTGAGGGATGAGCAGAAAAATGGTCACAACTTTATGATCACAACTGTTCAAAGTAGAACTGGGAGAAGTGAACTTGGCATGTGTGTTTTATCACCAGTGTGGTTGGATAAATGGGACAGGAAGCAGAAGAGGGCTAGGATTTTCCTCAATAAGATGATTACCAGAAGGGCTTAATGGACCCTGAGGTGAGTGAAAATAATCATTATCGACTTTAACGTGCTTAAATAAGCGTGACTGACAAATTGTCAAGTTTTAAAACACCAGACACTCTTCAAACTAACGGACAAATCATAAAGAAGAACAAAAGAAGTCAGGCTGATGTGGTGAGGGATTGAAAAGAACAACTGGCCAACTCTTTTTTATCGCTTGATAAAAAATAAGGACACAAATTCCACCTCGATATTTTATGTTTGATCATTTAAAAAAAAAAAATCACAGCGATCCACTCTTGCAACCAATCCAAATTGAGCCTATATCTGAAGTTCTGTAGATGCTGTCGATTGCCTTCCTCGGGGTGTCTGGACAAGGTGCCATGGCCAAGTAACTCTTCCACGGAGACAGATTTGGATGCCATCCAGCAGAAGTATACACCGGGTCTTCTGCGGCCCAAACTAAGCCAAAGTCCCCCAGATTGAAGCTGACACATTCAATCTCGTCAAGCGTGGCATCTTTAATGTGTTTTTCCCCACACTGTCACCTGATCTCTTTACAGCACCACGAGACTATGTTAATCTCATCTCTTTTAAAGGTTGTTTCTTTCCCCTCTCTCTCTTTCTGCAGCTTTAACCTCGCCGCTCTCCATTCGGCGTGGAGAGGAGTGGCACGGAGAACCTCCAAGGTGAACATGTGAACGTCTTCAATGCTGCCTCACAAATGAGCCCAACCTTTTCTACCTGGTCTGTATTTTTCCTCATTCTCTCTTTATTTCCCCCGTCCTTTTTTCCTGTTTCTCAGCCACTTGCTTGCTATTGCTGTCATGGAAACAATAGCTTGTCTGAAATTCGCAAGGCAGGCGGCAGAATGTAAGGTGGGATGCAGTGAGGAATGTGTGTTCTGTTAATGAATGTGAATGCCGACCGGCAACTGATGGGTGTCCCACCCTGATCTGTCTGATCCCGCTGTCTGAAATTCCTGACATTTATTGGCCCTTGGTCCTTATTCAATCTGTAAAGGGCTTAATTTTTCCATGTGCAACCCCATAACCCTGCAGAGGAAGAAGACATGTTCTCAAATGTTTCATGGTGAGAGTGTGTCTCCAATGAAAGCAGCTCATTCACTCCATTTCCCTGTCTACTTCTGATAATACCATTCACACCTCTTGGAGGACTCGCCCTAAACATCCGTTTCAATTTCAAAACAGAAAAAAATCATCCCAACTGGAGGTCGAGGAGAGATTTTAGGATTGTCTTAAACGAAAAATAAGGTAACGCTGTTCATGGTTGTATACTCGGAGAGGGAATGTGGGACACCAATCATGCTTTTCACTTCTGCCCCCCCCCCCCCCCAAGAGTGACACAATGAAATCAGATCCAGTGATTGGTGCTGTGGTCATTGCCAAGCTGGGATCACGTTCCCAGCACGGTCCTGGGCCTTCTGCGGTCTGAGCAGACAACTCTTGTCTGGTTGGTGGCCGAGCCCGCGCTGTCGGGATGGCAGCACCTGTCAGAGCCGGCCGCATCATGCCAGCATCTCGCCGGGAGCGCCTGAACCCAGAAGAATTGACAGCCCTGTGCTGCGTAAATGTGGCATCTCTCCTCACCGCAGACGCGGCGGCCACTGAGTACAGTGTGTGTTTGTGTGCGACTGCATGCCTGTCTTGCTCTCGTGCTCTCCCTCGCTCTGTCCCTCTCCGTCTCTCGCATGATTTCCCTGACTCGGGCTCCCCAGGGGTTAGTCATCTTGGTCATCAGCTCCACTCGCAGGTCAATTGTAGCAGCAAGTGGTCGGCCAAACAATGCAGAAAAAAAGAGACGGGGGGAACTCATAGCCATGATCCACCAGCGTGCTCTTGTCACTGGTGCATGAGAAGATCCGAGGAAAAATATTGGGCATTAAACTAGCCATTGAGAGGCGTGAGAGATTTGTTGAAGAACTTAAGATGGATGAGGAGAATGTTAACAACGAGAAAAATAAAACGGCACCACACTATACACTGTATATCTGGATCAAGTGTGCCTTTGTGCATCTGTGAGTGACTGAGGCAGGCTTTTTTTCCCCCCAGCTGATCTCCAGTAGGGGAAACAGTCCTGCCGGGGCAAATTAACTGGAGAGCCTTTGCACACAGACCCCGTACACTAATGAAGAGGCCCAGAGGATATTTGCAGGGTCACACAAAGGAGGTGGTATACATGCTGAATGAAAATTGGGCATTAACTAAGATGCCACGGGTAGCTCCACACTACTGCGGGCCTCGCTTCCGGGGAACCATCACTGCCGTACAATTTTTTTCCGTTATTTATTAAATTACTTTGAAGAAATGAGATGATTATTCACAGAGTATCTGCATGTTTAGCGGAGAGAACTGTCATCGTTTCTCTTACCCCCGCAGACCCACAAAAAGAAAAATTAACATTTATTCAGGCCCACTGGACTTTTATTGGCTCCGTGTGCAGGCTGCAAACCCACAGGAAATTTAAATTTGAGGCCACTTAACTTCAACACTATTGCAGTCCTCTGCAACAATGAGCCACTTATAGGTTTTAAGTATCAGGAGTGAATCCCAGAATGCAAGTGTTCAAAAACAATGGTGTGTACCAGTCAAGTGCAGTGGCCGCAAGGCTTCACTGCGAACGCTGGCGTCCGCTTATTTATTTTTTTCAACACGGCTACTTACAAAATGGAATCCAACTGCTTTTTCTCAATATGAGGTGAAACTCAATTAATAACACTGACCATACATGTTCTGCTAAGTTCCACGTGGCAATTCAGAAACCTGTGGTGCAATATTACAGCAGCAGTTGATTAACTGTATCTGAGGATTATTATAATATTAAAATTCTATTAATTTTGTTTCTTTTCCTCTCTGTACGGTTGACCATGCCCCATAGCAGTCACATACACCTACACATCCTTTGTAGCTCTCTTACCACAGATTTGCTTGCATAGCCATTTTCCAGTGGCGATATATTTCAGTTGTTCATCAGATTTTTACACCTCTGCTCCTTTGTTCAGCCCGAAAGACGCCGCAATTACAGAATCTAACTATCCGTTTACTTGATGAATTCTATTCCACCGCATTGTTTGATAAACAAGGAAATGCATCAACTCTCGCACTATTTATAGTAATTAAAGTGAAAAATACTGTCACAATGTAAATCCTTAATTGGACTCCCAGAGAGATATTGAAAATTTGTCTTTAATAATAGGTGATGACTGGGGACAGAAAAACAGAGCGTGTTGAAGTGCGGCTCTGTGCGTTCAATTAATCACAACGCAGAAAAACAAGCAATCTAGCAGAGCTCATTCAGGGAATCACCAGGCCCAGGTAATGCACTTTTAATCATCCTCCTTAAGCATCTCACGGTGAAACAACGGTAAAACAGAGACAACTCTTGGAGGATAATGTTTCTCTGGGTGTTGCGAAATCTTCCAATTTAATGGGACACGATCAATAAGGAGCCCGGGAGAGGTCTGCCAGCCTGACTGCACTTGTGACATCCGTGCTATCTGTTAGTTGTCAGCGAGTCCATAAACTGTGTGGCAAAGGCAGCTCGTGGTCAAGGCCTCATAAGCAGGGGTCGGTCAAATCATGTGTTGAGTTGACCTCATATTCCGCCGCTTTGACGAGTTAGTGAAGCAATCTCACGTCAAAGATAAAAAAAGTTTTCTGGTGTTTACTATTCTCCCATTAACAAAGCTCCCAGCCATCTGTGAAGTGCCGAAAACACACCTGCTTCACCCTGGGCCTGTAATGGCTTTTCTCAATGTGTGCGTGGCTCTCCGACTATCTCAAGGAGAGCGGGCTGTTATAGACCTGTCATTCCGAGATCATCAACCAGACGCACAGCACCTTGCATTCCACTCGCATAATTATGGATATTGTAAAGCATTCAAAATGATCAATTTAGCGGGGCTCTGTTACCCGAGGAGTTATTAAGGCACTTTGTGTTGATTTCAATGTTCATAATGTGGTGTATTAAAGCGCACCCAACTGTGCCAATTTGGAGTTCTGTTGCCGAACGCGGACTCGTACAGCTCGAGGCAGAGGATGTAAGTATGTTTGCTAGTGATCATTTTTAAGCAAAATCCATTTTGTTTGGGCCAAGATCAGAATCAACAGGGGGGAAAAAAAACATCACCTCATCACATAAACCCATTATATGATGAGGAGAGAATTAGAATGAGCTCAGAGAAGTATAATGCGGAATATCTGAAAATAGACTTGTTGTTCAATATTAACAAATTGAACGATCGCCTGGAAACGTTGCGGCGGTGATGCGGCGGTTCAACTGCACGCATTGTTACTGGATGATTCATTTTGAATGGGAGCTCTCAATAATGTTGGCACCTTTGAAGTCGCTCTGTTAAAACTAAAATGCCTGACAAAACATGGAGCGGTGAACCACATCAGGTGCTGAGATGAATGAACACCAGCAAATGAACTTTGGCAAGACCCCTTTGGATCCTTTGAACTTGCTACAGGGTCTGTTTCTGGTCTGTCAGGGCTAGGTGTGCGGTGCTGTGGTCACTCTGTGGTATGGTCATCAGGCTTTGGCCCCTCCACTCCTGGTAGGCCAATGTATCTGATCCCACATGGGACTGACACAGGCCGCAGACATACCCTGCTGAGGTCCTCTGAAACCGGAGACCCTTGAAGTGGACGTGTGCCTGTGTCACGTCTGCTCCCAGAAACCCTCTCAGACCCGAGGACTCCAAATGTGGCCTGCTGCATCAGGACTGTTTGGAAACAGCTTGGGTCAGTTGGGTATATCCCTGCCCCCCCCAATGTCTTGGCCCTCTGCACACCACCACCACCTCTACCATGCTAACCACCAGCGGCCTCTCGCAGACCAGGGAGCAGACCACCCTGGGCTGGTCAGCAACCCCTGCTTACACCTGCCATAAAACTTAAAAGCTACAGTCTCATCCCCCGGCTTTGAAGTGTTCAAAGCATAGCTTAGTGACCTTTGATGCGACTTTGGCTGCAACACATGTTTTGCACCCATGTAGAAACGCAGGCCTCTCAGCAGACAAGGCGGGATTGTTTACCTACATGTGTGAAACGTAAGGGCCAATGCATGGCGACCATGCATGGAGCCTCTATTCCCACACGTCGACTTCCCCGCGGTGGGAAACAGACGAGAGTCGAACCGGACACTGCTTTGAGCAAACATTGTCAGCTACCATGTGTTCAGCATTACTCAAGACCACTTTCTGCGTGCCCTGACATTATCCAACAGGCCACAGTCTTTCTAAGACGTAGATAGACGCAGCCGCTGGGCCACTTTCCTGAAAAGTGACGAAACGCATTTGCTTACATTGTCTTTTTTGATAATTAGACTGATTTTATTTAGGTTCTCGTTTGCTTCTTGTGTTTAGACGCCATTTAAACTGACCCCACGGCCTGTTAAAAGTGAAAGTCCTGCATTGAAAATTTCAGTTCAAGTATTTTCTGTAAAATATACCCCAATTATGAAAAAGTAAAAGTACTCGATGCAGTATAAAAGTTCTCCAATATATATATATATATATATATATATATATATATATATATATATATTTTGAATACATGATAATCATTTTAATGTTTTAATGTAGCAGCATTTAAGGTGGAGCCAATTTTAATAATTTTGTCGAGTCGTTTTATCTGTAACAGAGCACAATATTTTATGAGCCTATCATGAAAACAAAAAATTGTCAAGTAGTCAACTAGTGCAGTGAAAAGTATGAATATATAGCATGAAATGGAAATATTTGAAGTTCCAGTAATTAAATAAAGGTACTTGGTTACACTGAACCGCTTTCCTTAATATTTCCCTATATTACCTTTTTATGTAAAAAGATAAAATAAATGGCTTTGCAGAAAAGCACCCTTGTGGCACAAATTAGGGCACTGAAGTGTTGTTATGGTACCAGTACAGAAAGTAATGTATCATATTGATACTGTGTCAAACAATACTCATCACCACGTTGTGTGCAATTTAGATGTCCTGAAGTATTTTCATTTTGTGCAACTCTACACTTCTCTATCACTTCAACTGAGGGAAAAATATTGTATGTTTAGTCTCACATGTGCACAAGAAGTCATAACACAGAAAAAATGTACCTCAAAACATCTTGTAAGCTTGTAAATACAATGCATTCTGTTTGACTACACTGAGCCAACGGTTCATGAAGTAGGAATGGCTGCACCTGGATCAGATGAAATATTAGAACAGGAAAGGAACCCTGCAGCAAACTGTATGCTGAGATCTTCTTAGGTTCTTTAACTCAACCAAAGGTTTGAAACTATCCCTGCATTGTTGTATGCTTCTTCTTAATGAAAGAAAAATAGCGGCTCCCACCTTTGTGTTTATGATTTCCGTGGTTTAATCAGAGCAGCACCAGGGCTACAGATGCATGTGAAATATTCAAAGATGTATTCTTCGTGTCTGTGAAATGCCAGCGTGCTTTGCTCTGCTGAGATCCCGTAATATACGCGTTAGTCCAAACTACAGTGTGATTAGTTATTGGTGTGTGTGCTGGCATCTTAAACTCATAAAGGATAATCATGTTTACTGTGCACACGTCAAGGATTCGATTTTGACACTGTGCCTCTTCCTCTCCTACAGATAGCATTGCACTGTACATCATAAATAGCTGACTGTTTCACAAGGCATTAAATAGTTGACGGAACGCATAGGCTCATGATTACACATGACCACGGCTGGATTATAAATGTCAAACAAGGCAGGCTGATATATGGGCAGGCATGGGGTTTACATGCTTCACATGCTATAGTGTCTGAACGACACGACTCAAGATGATGTAATTACAACACGAGGGGCTTTATGAGTGCACGCACCGTCACAGTGTGCACCAGGAATCTGGAAAAACCTGGTGGCAAAACATAGGGCCCTCCATATTTATATAATGTGCGTGTCATTTACTAACAATGAACCGTAGTTACAGTTAATAGTGCATGCGGACTGAGTTCAAACCTAATCAGGCAGCAGTGCTCTCTGATTTTTCTGTCGTGTTTCCTCCGGTCGCTCCTGCCGCCAATCGGGAGAGTGGCTGTGCTGATGTCAGTCTCAGTGGAGCCGGAGGAGTTGTCCTTTTGCTAACTATAGACCGAGAAATCCCGAGCGCGTTTCTTTTTGGGCCCCCGAGGGTGGCCGTGCGGCGCACACACACAAATGTTGATGAGGATGAAGCGGCCCGACTGCGTGGTGTCTGCACTGTGACCTATGGAATGTGCCTTCAAAGAGGTTTCAAAAGCTGCGTGAATTTCTCGCGGGATCTCTGTCCCGTGGCACAATGTTAAACCAGCGTTTATTCTCTATAGCGGTTTACCCCTGCGATTTATAACAGGCTCATGGTGTGGATAGTGCAATATGAATTGTCATACTTGGACTGTGGTGCTTTGCACAAATGGATCTAAAGTCCCTCCTGCATGTGTCCCTTCACCAGTTTGTCCCATGTCAGCATTCATGGAAAGCCCAATGCCTGTAAAAAAGTGCAGCAGTCATTTCAACTATTTGTTTTGGGCACTTTCACACTGGTGATACACTAACACATAAACTGTATTGTCATGTAGCCCGAAATGCAGAACGTGGACAGGGCAACGAGACAGCAAAAGCCATAGCAGCAGCATTAAAACAGTATGAGCCGGGAGCTGTCAAGTGTGGCTGTCAACACCTCTATTTCAGCAGACATGACGGGCCCTTAAAACCTTGATGGACATAAATCAGGCGGCTATTTTGAAACAACAGGGTCATATTCAATCCTTGTTGAAAGTGTGTGTGTGTGTCCACATAAACCCTGCCAGCATGGGACTCCCCCGAGGGGGGCACGCCGGCATCCGGTTCCCATCTCTGCCAGGAAACACACTTAATATTGGATTCTTCTAATTGTATCCGATAATCCTTCATTATTGTTAATTAAAATGTCCGGCCCTTTAAACGGATTTCTGCTGTTTTTTGCAGCAAGTGTGAGGAATTGGATTTGGGAGGGCTGGAGCATCTATATAGAGCTACAGAGA
Organism: Scophthalmus maximus; assembly: GCF_022379125.1. Taxonomy (NCBI): domain Eukaryota; kingdom Metazoa; phylum Chordata; class Actinopteri; order Pleuronectiformes; family Scophthalmidae; genus Scophthalmus; species Scophthalmus maximus. Next base: position 1,714,462 of record NC_061535.1, read on the forward strand.
GCGTGCTCGTGAGTGGAAAATAAAGACATTTTGTGAAAATATTTTATGCAATATATCCACATCAGAAAATACGAATTTGAACAGCAAAATCAACACAGCTTAGATTTGTGGTTAAAAGTAATAAAATATAATGCATTGATCAGGATGCACTTTGCTTAACCTAGCCATCTAAAATATTATACTCACCTGTGAAACAAATGATCAACTCCACTAGACGAAGACATACATGACTGAGTTATGGAAATGTGAATGTTTTAATGCCAGCACCATTCAAAGAAGCAAAAACCTAATTGAACTGGTACCTGTTAATTAAATAATAATACATTAACATAAAAATATGATGCCGGAATGTTGTTTAAGGCTTAGTAGATATGTGGTATGTTTACTGTAATGTTTCGGATTTTATTTCTTATTTACTCTATCAAACGCTATCAAAGTCAATGAACCGTTCCCTTAGTTCAATTGATAGAGACAAGCATGTGGCAAATATAGCACATGTATGAGGTATAGTAATAACATAACCTCAACTACACAACCGGTGATTCTCTGCCAGGCTATAAACAGGTGAACAAATCACTTCCTGCTGCTTAAAATGTAAGTAAAGTGGGTTTAAGTGGGTTTATACATCCCCTAGTTAGCAGGGGAAATCAAGCACAACAGCAAAACTTCCGTTCTTTCTCTAAATCTTCCGACCCTCTTTCAGAAATGCCCAGCCCCTTCATTCCTTTCACTCCACCGGGACTCTGCGCAGAGCCTTTTGTACTCCGCAGATCAGGCTGTGTCCACTACTCCCACTCCTTTCAGTGGGGAGCAAGAGGACCGCTGAGGGCTGGAACCGACAGTGTTACCCATGCAAGCAGAACATCCCTCTCTTTTTGTGCAGTGGGTTGGTGAGGGGGCAGTGGGAAGGATGCGGTCAGTCTGCTCCGGGATAATGGAGGGCTGGGCAGCTGCCTTCGCCACAACAAAGGGACTAGTCTCCTGTTAGTGCTGTTTACTTTTTTGCGTGGCCTCCGTGCCGCCTGCGTGTCAGGCAGAAGGCGTTTGGATAAAAAAAAAAAAAAATTGTGCGTAGGCTTCAGAATTGAGACATTTCAGCCATCAGCCTCCCATGGCCCTGTCGGGTTTATAACAGCAGAGAGAGAGAAAATATACTGCCGCAGGAAGTTAACATGACTTTATCTCTATCCCAGGTGCGCTGGGCCCTTTTTTTTTAACAAAGGATGCTGTTTGCGCCAATAAACATGAAATAGGATATTAAAAAAAACCCTCAAATAACAGTGCGTCCCAATCCGTGTGCAATGGCGTGGCACAGATTTGACTCTGGATCCTTTAACGCGTGATTGCGCGCGGAAGAAGATATGACCATTTCAGTACAGGTCATGGAAACCTTGATGGGAATTCTGGGTGTTTTTTCCCCTTTGATGAAACATGGATGAGCGAAAAATGAGAAGACGTGTCATTTTTAAAGCATTAATCAATTGCAGCAGTGAAAAAAAAAAGAAAATAAACAATGCAGGAAATTTACCAAAGCTGACATGACGTCAACTTAAATAAGTGTATTTGAGGCCACTAAAAAAAGGGGAGAGACACCAACCAACACTTAAAAGTCAACATCGTCCATCTTTTCTTTACGAAAGAAGCCTCCTTGAGCCGAGCCTTTGATCTCGTCCCCCCCTGTCCCCACCCCCCGCGCTTTACGCCAGATCTGTTATGAGCTCAAAATTCTTTAGTTTTCCATAGAAACGTGCCTTTTTCCGTGGGGATATTGATGTGTTTTTCCTCGCAGGGGTTGTGATATGGTAAATCAGAATTTCAAAGCCGGTGGACAATACTAGCATTCATGCTTTTTTTTTGTGTGTGTGTGTGTGCGCCTTTGTCGGGGTTTGGTCTCCTTGTTCAAGTCCTCATTTCTCAACTGAATACAAATATTGATTCTGCGAGTCGTCTGGGCTCCGGCCACTTTTCAACTGTTAAAAAAGTCTTTGTTGGAGCAGCAGGTTGCGACGCCGAGACGCTGCGGTGTGGACGCGAAGACAAGTTTATCTCTCTCTTACGTTCGACTCTTTGTCACACACACAGACACACATTTGACTCAACGCACCTGTCACGCCCCCATTTTCATTCGGTTTCAGCCTCATCACTTCATGGTAAAGTTTTTGGATCTATCAGAAAGTCACCAAATATCTCCCACAGACGCGCGCCCAGTTTGGAGACGTTTCTTCATAAACTGTTATAGTCAGTGTGTGTCGGGTCTTGCGTCACTGCAGAAATACAGAATTCTACAATATTCATTTTGGACTCACTTGTAACCCCACCAACACCCCACACATACACACACACACACACACACACACACACACACACACACACACACACACACATTCCGGACATGGATCATAGATATGCCCACTGGAAGAATACTGAAGAGAAACCGACTTGGACGCAGCTTAAAAAAAAAAAAAAAGCCTCAAATTCCTCCAGTCGGGGTATTAAATCAACACCCAGGCCTTTGTCAACCTCCCCTCCCTCTCCTCTCTGCCTTTCTGAGGCCTGACATGTCTGATAGACCCCGCTTTCTCCTCCGCATTGTCGCCCTGTCACCGCAACAATGTACATCTTCGGGACACCAATTTCAGAGGCCTTTGATCCGCAGACCGAGGGGAACAGAGTTATGGAGAGGAGGAGATGATAGGAGGGGAGGACTTTTAGTCCGCTCTCTCTCTCCCCCCCAGATCCTGTTGGAAAAAGCAGAACAGAAGCTGATGATCAGTACAGCCCATAAAAACTGCCCCCCTCATGAAAATAACAAGTTTTCCACATATGGAGTTCATTAAAATCTCTTAGCACCATGCAACCCAAACAGGAGACTCAGAAGTGTAATATGTTTTACAGTAAAGTCACTATTGTTGTGTTGCATGATTTCTTTTTACAGAGATCCCGATGGCAAACATCTACTGTTTCCATCTTTTTAAGGAGGGAGGCACAGCCTACAATTATTTGTGCAAAGAATGTTAGTTTTACAGAGAGAAGAGAGGTAATTGAATAGTAACTCTAATGTGCAGGTCTCTCTGCAGACTCCAAACATTCCCTGTGTGCCCCCAAGGCGGAGTCGACTTTTTTTCCAAATCTGCCTGAAACATGAATTATGATATTTCCCTATAAGTTCTAATTGTCACAGTCAAATGGTTCATCCTTGTTTTCCCACTCTCTGATCCTCATCTTGGAACAACAGTACAGAAGTGAACACTGTCAAAAAATGAGTGATATAGCTTCTCTTTGGGGGAAACACTCAGTGTATGCTGCCTACTTTGGTACTACTAACAGTTTATTGGTTTCCAAATATTTCATATTCATCATTCGAGGGCACTGCATCAACGAGAAGGAGCCAACCAGATTGTGTTTCATGCTTGGGTTGTGCATGTATTTTGCGGCACAGGTCCCCTGAGGTCATGAGTTAAAAGTTGAGATATGATATTCGACCAAGACTTTAAAGCAGCAAAGTGTGTGTGTGTTATTATAAAGCTCGGAAATGATGTGCTTCGATTTTATTCTTCCTATAGTGACAGTGACTGTATCTCTGCTTTGAGGTCAGAGGTTATTTCAGTCACCATTGTTAAAATGGTGACCTTAAAAGATATAGATTTCAGAGTATAGCTGCAACAGTTAATCGATTAGTAATCGACTACTAAATGAATCGCCAACTATTTTGATAATTGATTGAACGTCTCAAGTAGTTTTTATGAGGGGAAAAAAAGTCAAAAATATGAATATTTTCTGGTTTCTTCGCTCCTCCATGACAGAAAACTGAATATCTTTTGTGTGTGGACAACACAAAACATCGTTTGGGGAAAAATCTACAATTTTCACCATTTATGACAATTTATGGACCAAACAACTAATCGGTTAATAAAGAAAATAATCGACATCAGCAATTTGCTGCAATTTCTACACGACCACGTTTCTGTGCGGCTGCAGCTCTTCTGGGGTTCACCTTTCAATCCTCATCAGCCCAGTTTCAACTTGAACGTTGACTTGAGCCTCAAGAACACAAATAAACTCTCTCGTGTGCTCGAGCACTTTAGTTTATTCATATAATGTGAATAGACGCATGTATATGCACCAAAAAAAACACAATAAGGTAAATGGTGAAAATGACTCTCTCAGCAGTGCAAATATCTTCATATAAAGTCGTTTGATGAAGCATTATGACGAAGCATTATGCTCCCTCTCTCTCTCTCTCTCTCTCTCTCTCTCTATCTCCATCCCTCTCTGCTTCGCCTGTCACCTCACACGCCGCCGCCCGTGATGAATGCGCGCGCCCGTGCTCCCCTAAAGGCTCGCCGGCGACGCCGCCGCGTCCCTCCTGTCATAAACAGCAGCCGTTTTACTGGCTCCGTTAGTGTTTTCTCCATCGCTCCCAAGCAACTTCCCTGCAAACCGCAACACTGACACACACAGATACTGTGCAAGCTGCACGAGCAAGGGTGCCACAACGTGTCGGTTGGAAGGAGGCTCAGGCCCACTAATGTTTGTTGGTGCATGGGTGTTTCTGAGGTTTTGACAAGAAATGAGTGTTGCTGCACATTGACGAGCATGAATTGCACGTTTTTGGGCTGCAAAGGTTTCACATATGCACAGATTTGGGATATGGGGATGATTGACAAGCATGGATGCCTGGACTAAACAAGTCAAAGTTATCAATGTTTTCTTACACTGTGAGGTTGCGCTATGTTATTTTTATTCCTATAAGTCTGAATTATGTTTATTTGTTTTTAAAAGCACAAACCTTTTGCATCATAATTCATTGCATAGGACGGATGATGACGATGGTTTTACATTAAGAGATCAAACATGGCTACGTGATTACGCATTAAAAGTGAATCCCAACAAAGTGGTCTGCTTGAAAATTGGCATAATTCAGATGGATGTCAAATGTTTTCATGTACTGACAATTCTCTTATAAAGGGTTATAACATTAAGTTGTTTCCTTTGGAAATATATTTGAAATTATTTCAAGAGAAGAATACACATAAACATGTCTGCGTGCGAGTGTATTTCATTTACATCACCATCTACTGATTTGCCACCAGGTGACCTCCACCCCTGTACGAGTTAACCACTGAATGTAGGTCAGCGTTTGTTTACAGCCAACTAATGAGAGAACAATGACAGGACCCTGGAGGAGGCCCACCCCCGGGAGCTCCGCTGACCCATGTGTCCATCCAGCAGAGACGCAGGTAGACCTGTGCGCTGACACCCCCCCCCCCCCCCTTCTCCACACACACACACACACACACACACACACACCCTGCAATATGAAGCTCACGCGCCTCGGAGCTTCGCGGGGTTCCGCGGATGCGTTTTTAAAGGTGTTTTCAGCGCAGGAGCGAGGCATTAATCACCCATACGAAAACAAGAACTGGGCCATTTTGTGTTTGTTTAAGCAGTGTCACGGATCCCCCCCCCCCCCCCCCCCCCCCCCCCCCCCCTCCATTCGCGTGCCATCTTTGTGAGCAGATCGCCACCACACACAAACAAACAAAAAAGTTTCCAAACACCTACGAGTCAGCGACCCCCCTCTCTCCCCTCCGAGCATCCATGCGCTCAACAGGGGACGTGTCACGGCAGCGCATGTCCCCGCACAAAAAGACAATTGTGATTTAGACAAACATTTCGGATGGGCCGGGGGTTTTGGGCGGCGGTGGTGGTGGAAGTGTGTGTGTGGGGGGGAGTATAAAGGCAAAGGTCAAGTCCTTTGCCTTCAGTTCAAGTGTGCGCCGATTCACCTATAACACAACGGGCACAAAGAGTCGCAGCTCGCACCGTCTCTAAAGGGGACGGGTACGAGCCCGCCTCGCGAAGAGGAGGAGGAGGAAGAGGAGGAAGAGGAGGAGGAGGAGGAAGATGCTGGTCTTCTACCTGATGATAATAAGAGGAAGAGCTCGAATCCTCGAATCAGCAGCGGATTCTTCGGTGCTCCTCAAAGGCGACTCACCCCTCCTCCTCACCCCTCACCAACACGCACACACATACACACGCGCGCGCGCACACACAGACATTCTAACTTGAATCCCTGACAGGACATAACATTATTAGTATTAGCATTCTAATTATCATGCAAAGGAAGAAAAATAATACACATTTTCTACAATTTAGGCATTGGGCCGTGTGTGTTTTTTGGAATTATTATTATTATTATCATTATTCGTATTATTATTATTGTTGTAAGACCAATTATTTCTGGAACAGAGGGATTAGAAGAATAAGTAGTGTTAATTGCGCGGCAGGTATAACGAGCAGGTCTAATCCCCCCCCCCCCCCCCCCCCCACACACACACACACACCCCTCTCCGTATTGAGTTTTTGTGGTTTAATGAGTGGCAGGTAGGGCTGCTTCCTGCTTTCTCACATGCACAAATAGGCCTCGCGCCGCTTGCCGTCCTGGACCCTGGCTGTGTACAGGAAACAATTGATTCCGAGCATAAAGTTAATTATGCCGAGAAATTAGACAGCCCTTAACGCTGGCTGAGGACTCAGAGGTTGATTTCCTGACAGCTCTTAACACACTCTTACACCTATCACTCACGTGCACGGTTTACTATGCATTGTGCAATAATGTGAAGGGGTGGGTGGGGGGGGGGGGGAAACGACACTTACCTTGTCTGCTCCTGCTCTGGTTATGGATGTGTTTAGTCGATGCCGCCTTATTCCTTGAATTAAAGGCGAATACATGGATCAGATTAAAAAAAACGGGTGTCATTTCGATCCAGCGAATTTTGGAGGAATAAGTGGACAGAAAAAAATCCTCCATGGGGTCGTGGGTCCGGGTATAGTTTCCTATAGGCTACACGAATCAGTGCTATGAAGATAAGGGCCCAGAGCTCAAAGAATGTAGTAGTCGGCTTATGAAACCAACACACACACACACACACACACACACACTTTTTTCTTTTGATGAATTAACTCATGGACAAGGAGGATAAGCCTCGCGCAGCGTCTTTTGCACTGAAGTAAGAAGGAGAAGAAGAAGAAAAAAGGGGAGAGAGGGGAAAAAAATCCTGCTTTGTGTTTCTTTGGACAGAATCAAGTGCCTTTAATTCTGCAGTTTTGCAAGACTCTCCTAAAATAAGACTTCAAACCGCTTTTTATTATTATTATTATTATTATCCTTTTTCTTATTATTATTATCATGAGGAGTGGCAAATAAAGTTTCCGGAGACAGATAAAGACCTCTCCGGGAGCGACTCCCCAGCCTTATGCTTTTACGCGTCAAAACTGAAAATCGCCTGCAGCCGCTGAAAGGATTTTTTTTTTTTTGAATCTTTAATTCTATTACCGGACGTGGACTCCGCTTTGTTTCAGTATAGTCGCGTCGGGATGATTGACAAAGTAATAAACGCGTCATGCTGCTATGCATCTGATTACGCTGCGGTATTTGCATTGGACGTCGAGGGGGGAATATGACAACCTTGACACGCCGGGGATTTGCTCTGTCAAATAATCACGTCTCCGAGGATTCGCATTGTTGCAGCGACAAAAAAACAAAAAAAACCCATCCCTATTCATTCAATTTCAAAAAGTATTGTTCAAGTTCGTGTGCGTGTTTTTTTATTCGATCAATGTGGGTTTTTCAAGTGTGTGTGTGTGTGTGTGTGTGTGTGTGTGTGTTTGTTTGTGTTTGCAGCAAGAGGAAAGGTTGGGGCAAGGGAAAGGAAAATAAGAACAGCAACAATAATAATATGTACGAATGCATATACATAAATAAACAAATGCTCGCCCTGGTTGGATATTTACTCTAAACTGGCGACCCTCTTCCATAATTAATATCTCCCCCCACCCTTCCTCTTCCTCTTCCTCTCTTTTCTACGTTTTGCAGGTTCCATCCTCCAAGTGGCTCTTGACGTTGTAATCGTACAAAAAAAACATGCAGATTTTTTTTTAAGTAAGAAGAATATAAACCTTCTTGTCAAACTTATTCCGATTTAATTATTCCGTCTAGCACCAATAAATAAGTTAAAACAAGTTAAAAAAAATATTTTGAGAAAAAGAAAAAAAATGAATGATTCTTTTTTCAGTGGCGTGTAAACTCCAATAAAATCATTATTATTTTTTTTTTTAATAATAATCTCGTCTAAATTTCATATTTTTTATGCAGACATACATGGCATTATGGATGGAGGCCATTTATATCCCATGGCGTGCCCACCTCCTGCAGGTGATCCCGGTGTCGTAACGTGTCAGCGGTGGCCTGACATAAGTATAATAATAGTTAATAGAGCGTGATGGAGTGAATGGTATTAAACCTAACAAAGATGTGTCACTGCATGGCAAAAGAAGAAAAAAAAAAGTCTATGTCTTCATTAAGCCCGATCTCCGAGGACCGTCGAACATTTCATTAGTTTGTAATTTATGAATGTTTGACGAAAATACTAAAGAGTATGTAAATATGAGGGGCCGTAATGTCTTTTCCTGCGGGAGGTGGCGAAATTACCCAAAGTCTCCGATATACTGCTACACTGCTCACGTGCATTATGTTCCTCCTCAAACTGTGCCTCGGCCACTTCTTTCCCCCTCTGACGTGTGAAATAGTGCAGATAAACCAATGACTCATAATGTCGGCGAGCATTTGCATCTGCTAACGCTCTGTGTTATTTTGATGTATGATGATACACTGTTTCTTTTTATCGAGCTGCGCGAACGCACTTTTGCCATTATGGCTCTGGCTAGATCAGTAGGAGGGTGTCCCCCCCCCCCTTCTTTTTGTCCTAAAACGGTCCATTTCCTTGTTTGTGGACCACTTCCAGTGCAGAGCAGGGACATCTTTATTCATTTATTATTATTTTGTTTCTGCAGCATTGACTATAGCTGCACTTTTGTGTCTTCTTTAACTGGGCTCTTAAACTTGGGACACAAGTCCTCTGGAGCTTTAACATTTCTGATTTTTCTTTTTTTTTGAAGTATAATTTAGTGCTTTTGTTGAAAACTTACCACGGACGCTAACCACACCTGTTCGCCATGACTGCTGCTGTCAGATCACAGAGGGGTCAGCGGAAGACGATCAATTCATGTCGTGATGAATCGCCCCGTACGTCAGATCGACTTTAATCGCCAAAAGGGGTCAAAGTCCTCGAATACACGATCATTTATTCTGCATGATGCATGGCCCACTTTCAGGGACCTGGAGTTTGGAGCATGTGCGGCCAACGCGCGACACCGTAGTCCTCAGCCACTGAACTTGGCTGAGGACTTTGGAATTACTTTTCTTTTCCTTCAGATTTCAGGGGGGCTTTGTTTTTGTTTATCTCAATTTGAGATTTTTTTTTCCCAACGAAGACTGGTGCAAAGCTCTGCAGAAACTCGCAGGAGGTGAATCTGTATGTGCGCCATCAGGTTACTGTTTACATTATGGCTGCTGCAAAGAAAATGCACGATTTAAATTCCCCATACTTTTCTCCCTCTTCATGTGCAAATGCATACGCCATTTTCTGAATAGACCCCGACAATATTTAGATCTATATGTTTGCTCACACGTTGCAGCAACAAGTTTCCTCCGCACGCACATACGCGAAAGCTTTCGCGCCCACAATAAAAGAAGTCATCACACAGCCCCCGCGCTAACAAGACAAGTCTTCAGTCGAGATCAAGTGGGAGAAGGAGAATTCGGCATCAAAAGAGGCCAAATGAGCGGGGTCGCGGACTCAATTCATGCAGCTGCATTGAGACCGAGGCCAACAGGCGTATCATACGCTGAAAGAGGGCTGCTATTCAGGGCGCAGGTGTGAACTATGTGGCACATTCCGCCATATAATGTGGAGGTTGTTAGAAATCCGTGTTCGGGCCCTTATATGAAGGGGGCTACTAGGGGCGGGGGGCTGATTCGCATTGGAGGGGAGTGCGCTCGTCTATGGAAGTGAAATAACTTCGTTTCCTTAAATCTGTAGATGACGGTAATCCTGAAGGAGGGAGGGAGGGAGGGGTGCAGGGGTCGGTTTATACCATCTTAAAGGCACACTTTTTTACCCCATATATTTGTAGATACAGAGTGTATTGATTTGGCTTTAAAGGTTTTCATAAAGCTTTCCGTGGCCTATTTATTAGAATAAAAAATATTATTTAATATATTCATGACAATCTGTATGGTGGAAGTTAACTGGTGGGCGTGCGTGCAGTTTGCCTTTTGACCCCACTCCATGCTCATTCGATCAAAGTCCAATAAAATAAAAGTGAAATGCTCCTTTAAGAAGGAACAAAAAAGCCACTTTGAACCGTTATTCAATTACGTTTTTCTTACATGTTTGTTTATGTATTGATCGTAACATTGGGTTAAAACCAAATATATGAATATATATGAATGCTGAGCTCGTGCTCAGTGTCTGCAGAGGTCTGCTGGTGGCGGCTCTGCTGCACCTGTCTCTCTGTCTCTCTGTCTGTCTCCTTTATCCTCCGATGCCAATTTCGGCCACTTCATTCCTGATAATTATGACCTGGTTGGTGGCGGAGGTGCTGATGGTGTTGTCGGAGGAGCGTGGGGTGGGCGTGGAGGAAAGGGTTGGGGAGGGGGGTGGGGAGGCGGGGGAGTGAGTGAGGCTTTTACTCCTAGACTGCTAATCCCCCTATTAAAAGGGCTTTGTTCAATAATGCCGGACAATTTCCGGAAGTAGGATTACCGCCTCCATTATTTATTTATTTTTTTACAAAAGAAATGATATTTCACACTCAAATGAGCCTCAGGATGCGGCGGTGGCGGCGGTGAGAGGGCTCTCCCAACAAGGAATGAAACGGATTAATTTTCTTTTCTTCTTTTTAGTTGCACTTTGGCAGTTGAAAAAACCTCCCCCCTCCCTCCCTCATTCATTTTCTGTACTTCCCCTGTATTCTTTTTAAACTATATATTCTGTAATTCATGTGAATTCCTATTCTCTGTGAACCGCCATCGATCTTTTTCTGTTTTGGCTTGTTTGATTGAACTGGCATTCGTGCAGTGCTTCTGCTAAAGTGGAGGCGCACACTCTCTCTCTCTGTCTCTCTCTCTCTCTCACACACACACACACACACACACACATAGACACGCACACACAAACACACATTCGCGCGCGCCCCTTCTCGATTCTTGACCCCGCGGCTGATATCAGATCAGACGTTGTCACTCAGCCGACGAGTAAACCCCATGCGGGATCGGTCGGTTGCGCGCACAGACCATCTCTTTACAGTTCGCAGTGCCTGCGGTATATCCAATCAGTGTGTGTGTGTGTGTGTGCGTGTGTGCGCGCACGCGGGGAATTGAACTTTACAATCAAGCAAACAGTCGTCACATTTTATCTGCTGCTGTAAAAAGCTCGCCTGTTCTCTGCAGCACTTTATGTACTACAGTCGTTTGGATCCGACCAAACCCCCTTCCAATCCGCGCTCGTGCCAGCCCAGTTTCTGACTGAGGACAGCGTGTTTATATTTGGTCAAAGTCATAAATTGTGAGTCGTAAAGGTCACTCCAGCTGCCGCAGAGCAGACGTGCGCACTTCTGCTGCAGCTCTGGAAGCATGATTCTACTTTTTTTCTTCGTGGCCTTCAAAATTAATTCATGGCCATTTTTCTTTGCTGCCTGCCTGCGGTAAAGATCTAATTCAGAGAGACTTTGGCGGACAAAAAAATGCAGTGTGCGCCATTCCTAATTGACGCAAGAGCCTTTATGTTTTAACTCTCTCCCCCCCTACCTCTCTCTCATCTTTTTTCTTACGAAACAGCCCTTTAAGTGTTGCTTATCCTTCACTTTCATGCGCTGAATGGAAAATGTTTTTACGCGACTCAGTTAGTCCTTGTCCATTTTGACGGCTGGAACTAAAAGCTTTAGACGGCCCAATGGAGAGGAGCCCGACAAATCGGTGACAAAAGGCTTTCCGTGTCATCAACGTTGTTCAGACGACCCAGAAGAATCCCTCTGATATTAACTTCCACTTCAAAGACTCCCACTTTCAATTGAGATCCAACTATCTTGTTGTTTTTTTCCCCCCTCGCTCCCTTTCTTTCTTTCTTTTTTACCCCCCTTTTACGCACAAGAAGAGCTGGTGCCAAAAGAGGCATCATCCTCCTCTTCTATTTGGCCGCTTCAGTGTTTATTCTTCGCTTTTCAGCTGGGCCCCTTCCACAGAGCGAACTGTCATGCACTTAACCAAACTCTATAAACGCGTCGAAAGAGTTGTAGCCTTGTTGTTTCCACCCACTTCTGCCTGCAGCCTGGAGCGGCGCTAAGTCAAATCCAGTCACCTCTCCGCCGAAAGTTTCCCCAGCAGCAAAACAAGAGCTATTCCGTTTCTCTGTGATAGTTTCTTTTTTAGTAATATGTACATCTCATTTAACAATATTTTAAAAAATGTATCTGTCCATACAAAGCTAAATTAATTGATGTACACGTCTTTTATCATATCATTCTAGGCAGCCAAAGCTCTTGTGGTTCTATAGGCCATATTTCATGTATAGAGGATAAAATATGATTATGGTTAAATTCATCCTTTGAGCAGCTCGGCCCTTCTCGCGGTGCAAGTCTATTATGGTTTGGGACAACTGCGTTTCAGCGGCGCCTCCTTTGATTGTTGTAAAGTAGGCCCAGCGCAAAAGAATATATTTTTCCCTTCTTTACACCGCCCCTAGTCTCCAACATAAAGGACATAGATTACCGTTTCCTACCCCATGGGAAGCAAATATTACATTCTTCAGAGAAGGGCTTTTGAGTCGGCAGACTTGGCCCCATATCATTTGAGTTTGACTCGGCTATTGCTATAGAAATCTTAATTCACCGTGAGGATTCACCGTCGCGAAGAAGAAGAAAAAGTGGCTCTTTTGTGTGCGACGCGCTCTTTGAAGTCTGGATCAGAATATTAGCCTTTCATCAAACTCTGCCCACGTCTGCATCAAACCGCAGCTCAGCTGAGAAAAGTAGAGCACATTTCACGTTTTTAAAAAAAAAAAAAAACACGAAACATAAAATATAAAAATCTTGAATATCATAAAAATGATCTTTCACTTAGTGCTATTTCTCTGAATTTTAAAAATCTTTTTTTTCGCTGTTTTCATCTTCGCCTGAAAAGCTGACGTGGACTTTTCTTTTTTTACTGAACCATTCCTACAAGCTGTATGTGAAAAGAAGCAACAGTTTCTTTTTTTTCTTCTTCTTCTTTTTTTATGGAAATATTATATTTTTTATAGACACGTTTTAAAGTAGCATAAAAGAAATGTTGCACATATTCCCATTTTTACGATACTTCAAAATTTATGAACCCCAAATGGCTCAGCAGCGTTTTCACTTCTTTTTTTTTGTCATACAAGATTTATTTAAAATACTCACAAATGACAAGGCAATTCGGTACGCGTTTCGAGTGCCGCTCGATTTCAGATATTCAAAAATGGTGGGGGGGAAGTTGACGACAATTATACAAAAAAATCACAAAATTCCCACTTTGATAAAAACATTTAGAATTTCACGGCTGTATATCAAATACTGCAGGCTTCTGAAACAGTTGACCCTCAGCACAGATGGGTGGGGGGTGGGAGGGGAAACGTTTGTACAAATAACCAGCGAAGAACCTTCTCTGAGACAAGAGCCTCACAAAAAACTATCAACATCAACACATCGAAAACTTACAAAATTTACAAATGTACAGTTGTGTCCTAATTTGAAACATGCACTTTGGTTCGATAATACAAAAAAAGCATCCTTCGGTATCAGATTGAAAAATAAATAAAAACATACTGAAGTCAATAGTCAAATTTTTACAAAAAAAACATTTTTTTACACCGACATGCCTACAGCCTACAATAATGCACCACTTCTGAGGGGCTCACACGACTCTCTCCACAAGTGGACCTGTGGGCCGTCGGGGCGGAATAACTGAGGTTTGAAAATATATACTTTTATTGTGCCTGGAAATTAGCACGTCTTTAACGTTTGCACATTTTCCTTCTTATGTGGTTCGAATGCGTCTCTTGGCTCAGGGTGTCTGTTTGGCGGTTCGTCCCAAAAAAAGGGGGTGGCAGTGGGCCTTCAACAGGCCCACAGGCTCCGACGCAGAACCATTTACAACAGTTCAGCTCGTGACAACGTGTTCTTGTCACCTCTGGAGTGGCGCTCTGTAGACCCGGTTGGGGGCTAGAACGCGTCCCTCGGTTCTGGGTGTCTGTACGGCGGCTCGTCCGTGGGGTCCGGGGTGGAGGCCCCGCTGGGCGGTGTCTGGGCACCGCTGGCACCGGAGCTGTGGCACACGTACCACTCACTCAGATTCGCCGGCTGGGAGGCTCCCACCGGCTCCGAGAGCACCGAGGAGCCCCCTGGCTCCCGGCCCAGGTCCGAGGAGGGGGAGACCAGGGACGGCGTGGACGACTCGTAGCCCGAGCTGGGAGGGGGGGACTTGCAGTGCACCTTCATGTGTTTCCTCAGGGAGCTGGGGTGCGTGTAGGACTTATCGCAGCCCCTCACTTTGCAGTTGTAGGGCTTATCGCTGGTGTGGACGTGCGAGTGCTTCTTCCGGTCGCTGCTGTTGGCGAAGCGCCTGTCGCAGCCGTCGAACTCACACTTGAAGGGCTTTTCACCTGTGAACAGTGACGGTGACACATTGAGATGCAAATCAATAAGTGAAGCATCAGGCTACATCGTAATAGATATTCATTGATCTACTTATGACTCTATAGCAGCGTCACGCTACTTCAGACAAATCTTTATAATAATGTTTTAATACACTGACAATGTGTGTATGTACGTGTGTCTGTGTGTGTGTGTGTGTGTGTGTGTGTATGTGTGTCTGTGTAACCTGACTTCATGGGCTTAAAAGCAACCTAGCAACAAAGTATCCAAGTGTCTGGCAATAAAATAAAAAAAATGAAATATAATTGAGAATAAAAATGGTAATGTAAACGTTTTTAAGCAGGTACAATTACAGTCACTCTGGTTATTTTTTTAAGTCTGGAATTTAATTAAAAATTGTATATATATATATATATATATATATATATATATATATATATATATATATATATATATATATATATATATATATATAACATACACACACACACACACACGCACAAACATATGTATGTGTGTGTAAGTATGTGTGTGTGTATGTATGTGTGTGTGTATGTGTGTATGTATGTAAAATGTGTATATGTGTATGTACAGTAAACACTCATATGCACTTGGACTGACCTGACATGTGTGTGTGAGTGTCAGTCTGGTGTAAACAGACCCCCCCCCCCCCCCCCCCCCCACACACACAAACCCCCACACACACACACACACACACACACACACACACACCCTCCTGGGTCTATACCTGGCGTCTGCAGGCATCAACACATACGTCAAAAGAAACAAGCTATATATGTGCACAGACTTAAGCATCCCTGAACCCAACTGCAAATATGAAATATGAAAGCATCGCCACATCAGCCTGCAGGCTCCACTCAACCTGTCTGCTGCTGGAGTCCTGCAAATGGACTTTGTCTAAAATGTTGTGTCTCAATAACAAGTATTTCTACCTGATTACGACAAGGCAACGAAAAAAAAGACAATCTGAATAAATTACACGGAAATCATCCACTGCTGATGTTTTTCTCTCTCTCTCTCTCTCCTCCGATTAAAGCTTTTGAGAATATGTAATTGCCTCTGTCTAATTACACTTGCCGGTTGAATATCAATTTGACCTTCAGCTGTTGGGTTGAGAGAGCCAATCAGGGATATTAGTGTAGTACAACTAACCGTCGAGGAACAGACCCCAGGGGCAACCCCAGTCATAACCACACTTTCGGATAGGTTTTAAACATGATACCAAAAAGACCAGGCCCCTTGGGAGTCAACACAGAAATAATTTAACAGATTTGTACTTAGGCAATGTGAGCAAATTATATGAATAAAACATAGGGTGCAGAAATGGAGCAGAGCGAGAGAGAGGGGGGGTGACATGCAGCCACCGAAAAAAGGGGGGGTAATGCAGTCACTGTATTAATTTACAAGTTTGACTCGACAATTTCGAGGCCTCTATGTTTTCACCTCCCCGTCTCCCACCGCACGTCACCGGGTCACGGAGCCGAGCGGCCATATTGCACCGCGATATGTTTTTCTAAAGTTAAATCAGCTGCGCGACTCCAGATGCATTGTCTGTCCGTCAGTCACGACGCGGGCGCAGTCAGTTGTGCCATGCCTGCTGCTGGATTATTCCTGCTTGTCAACCTGTTGCTGCATGGGGCTATAGAGGCAATACAGCGCTGACCACTCCTGAGGCTTTACTTCACCCTGCTGCATATTCTGCCTCATCAGGCTTTTTGAAAAATATAGTTAATACGTGATTTCAGATACTCACGCAGCATGTGCAAAATAAAAACACCTCCTGTCTTTGTATAGCTTCACGCTTAATAATGCAATAAAATCCTACCAGATACATGCCATTGCTATTATTACCATCATCATCATTATTGACATTGTTATGGCTACTACCACAATAGAGGGAGATAGAGGGGCACTGGGTATTAAGAGCAACAAGTGGCTTGAGGAAAATAAAACACCATCATCATTAACAGTTAATGGGTGTGAAGACGCACGTCTCCAACTTTTTTTGGCTGCCCTGTCACGTTAGGGGTGTACTAAGCTGCCGACGCGGGGCCTCGGTGTCGGTGCTGCGGTTCAGACGAGCGGTCGGACCGTCGAACTGTACCAGAATCCCCGAGCTCGAGCATTTGACGAACTTGCGAGCACTGGCACAACTCGTACACAAACAAACAAACAAACAAGTGGCAAGCGGAGCTTTTGCGCACTGATGTCTCAGCAGCACCGATTGATTAATTTGCCCTGGCTCATCGGTGTATAGGCTAGATTTTAAATACATGAAACCACATTAAATAAAAATAAAAGATCATTTAAAAAACAAACTGATAAATATGCAGAAGTAAATGTACTTACTCCTGCATTCTAAACAAAGCCTTTAGCTGTTTATAACAATTTATTTTTGCAATCACAACATTTCCTCCAGGGAACATTCGCCTACTGACCTGTGTGCGTCCTTTTGTGAATCTTAAGGTTCTCGGATCTCGCAAACACTTTCCCGCAGCCGGGGAACGGGCACGGGAAGGGTTTCTCTCCGGTGTGCACTCGAATGTGGTTCACGAGTTTGTACTTGGCTTTAAACGGTTTGCCTTCCCTCGGACACTCTTCCCAGAAACAAATGTGGTTCGCGTGCTCCGGTCCTCCGACGTGCTCCACCGTCACATGCGTGACGAGTTCGTGCATGGTGCTGTAAGTTTTCGAGCAAAGTTTCTTCGGCGAGTGCTCCGGCTCCAGCCACTTGCAAATCAGCTCTTGCTTTATCGGCTGCCGCATGTAGCGGAAAAAGGCGCCGGCTCCGTGGTGGTGGTGGTGGTGGTGAGCGCTGAGATTCATGTTCAGATTCAGACTGCCGTAACCATGCAACGGCGAGGCGGAGAACGGATCAGCCCTGGAGCTTGCCACTTGACTCAAGTGATCAGACCGAACGTACATTTCTCCAGGTAGTCCTAACCTTATTTGTCCATTCAACGCCTGGCCACCCGGTGATCCGCTAGAAGGCTGGTCGTGATGGAGTCCGGAGAAGAGGGCATGGTTCCCAGCGTCGGGGAGATGGCCATAGTGTCCGGGATAGCTACCTGTTGTCGAGACAAACATTCCGTGGTGAGAGGCTGAACCAGCCGTCTGGTCAGTCAGCACGGGCATGGCTTGAGCCGTCAGATCTCTCCGGATGAGGAAGTCCCTACCTGCGGATAAAGCCTGGGCTGTGTGAGACATGGAGTAGGGGACCGATGTCGCCTGAACCGGGCCAAAAGCTCCCGTTTGACTGGAGACCACTTCACTGTGGCCTGCCATATGATGATTGTGGTGGTGGTGGTGATGGTGGTGGGGATAATGATGGGCTGGGCTGATTTTGAGGGCCGCGGAGTGCCCCATGTGTTCTGGCCCGAATGGACTCGGCCCCAGGCGGGGTTCCGCAGTAATCTCCCCAGGGTGCGAGTGAGCCATTGAGTGTGGATGGCTGCTGAACCCCGGGAAGCCTGTCACGCTCGGAGGGGTATGGTGGTGATGATGGTGATGGTGGTGAGCCCCTGCCAAGTCAACTAATCTCAGCGCCGTGTTCCGTTTGGAAAACGTAGGGTCCATCACGGGGCTTCCCAATGCATCCACGCTCATTACTTCCTAATTTTAGAATAACTTGACAGCGGGCAAAATATTAATGATGATGATAAATATATTTTAATCGCAATGAAAAATAAAGAAGAAGAAAAAAAAAACTTCATGAAGTTAGGTCTATCTGCAGACTACATGGAATCCCATTCGGTTGAGAGGCAGCAGCAGGACGCTTTGATACTGAATAGAGATTCATGGTAGGCGCTGCAGCCCGTGGAGCTAAACAATCATCCTGCGCTCTAATTGGTCAGCGCTCCGTGATTGACGTCACCAGTGACAGTTTCCAGCGTGAAGAAAAATGTCTTAGTGACAGCGAACAGCCAGCGCGCCTGCGCAGTGCCTCGGGCAACGCTTCAGAAAAATAGTTGTTATGCAAAGGTTATTGTACGATAAAACTCGTAAAAAGTTGATCCATATATACAGTCCTCTCTCCTTTGTTGCGGTGGACAAAGAGTGCGCGGCTATGAAACAGCAATTTCCCCGACTTTGATTATGCGATTACAAAACAGAGTGTCTCGCCAGAGCATGCATGTCGCCACTATTAAACTTGTAAGGATCATAAATAAAGCGGTGATATCTTTATTTCGCCGTGCAACGTGTGCAGCAACAACTTTACGCACAAAACGACGCACATCTTTACGCACGCTATATGCAGATCGGCGCGAGCGGAGAAAAAGCTCGTCAAGTCAAGCAGAGGGAAGAGTCCACGTGGGACTTTACAATAGTCCGGAGTGTATAGCATTAATATGCGCTTTGATAAATACCCACATTTACATATCCAGCCGTTTCCCCTTCAGCGCGTATTACAGTGTCGACTCACTGCTCCGCTCGGTGGGATCCGTGTGTGTGTGTGGGGGGGGAGTGTGAATAGGAGCTGCGGCCATTGTCCCGAGGAAAAAAAATGTAATGGACGGGACCTGTTGTTATGATCCGGGGTAATTTTGCTTTAGACCCAGGACGGCAGCACATGAGGGTCATAGGAGGTGGTGCCGTTGCAGTCTTAAGTCCAAAATTAAAAAAAAACTCGTGTACTGTAAGTATCGGTCGCTTCAATCTTATCCAACAAAGTATAAAACTTTATTTAGCTTTTTTTTTCATGCTTTTGTTTGAATGCTTAAATAGTTATCGATCATAACGACATGCCGTGTCATTTTTTTAAAATACATTATCCACCTCTAACTGATGTTTTTTTTTTTTTATTGACTTTTTAAACCATCCGACGACGAAGGGGACTTTTCTAAAAATCCAATGTGTAGTTGATTACATTTTTCAGTAATGTTTGGATGTTAAGGGAATATTCACTCCAGCACGGTGGACTCATGCACATGCATGACTGGTATGTCAGTATAGTTAAAAAAAAATCTGGTCTAGTCCTGGTAGTACTCTAATGATAAACAGTTATTATTTTATTATTTTTAAATGTATGTACTGCAACAAAAGTGTGATCTACAAAGTTTAATGTTTTTTTTCAATATTTCGTTTGAACGCTTAATCTTTATAGCAGCAGACACAAAATAATATCCTACTTGTAGTGAGCTTACAGAAGGTTGTATTCAGAACTAAACAGTTTACTAAAAGTTGAATAAGTGTGATTTGGCTTCTGCGGCGATCACTAGTAATTTGTAAAGGCTGAAAAATTCCAGCCTAAATTTATTGTGATAGTCGCTCGTCAGTGTTTAATCCCCCTGACACTTTTTCTTCTTCACTTCATTGATAAGAAAATCAACAGCACGTAATGTGTGTATGGCTTCGTGTTGTTGAATGTGTCGGTAATGTGAAAAACATTCCCGGATATATGTTTAATAATAGGATCTTTGTCGCTTGTTGAATATGTATCTGTGTGCAAACTGTTTTAAAAGTGTACTCCTCCAGGTCGTTTCTCCGAATTAACTCGTCAGAAAATCTCTGCTGACAGCATCACATCGAGCACGTTAGTAATTGAGTCAATATTTTGAGACGTGACGGGTCCAAAAGATGTTTATTAAATGGTCTTTACGCATGGGGCTCATGAGGCTCACAGCTGTAGCCTTCAGAGGCATCACAGCACCGGCGTAATGCAACACTTTGAAGTGCTATTTCTGGTCCAAGTTGCGCGCAACTCTCTCCTGGAGACAAGCAAAGCAGTGGGATTGTAAGATACCCAACAAAACTCTGAATGTTGCAGGAAGGTCCCATAAAAATGCTGCGTTTGTTGCTATGGCTTATAGTTGGCTTTCACTGTAAATCCCAAATAGCTCCTGGTAGCCATTTTAAATTTTACAGTATGACTGCAACACATCAGAGTCGTGGCACTAAACTGTTATAGGCCCTTTAATTAGGACACATTTTTTAAGTATCAAAATTAAATGTGTTACAGTCATTTCGAGGCACACGAGAAACTCATGTTTTGCAAAGTGCTAATTCCAACAAAGCATTTTTTTTTTCCTGGCGCACACTTTTCAATATAACCTCGATTGTTGCAAGTCTGACTTTATGACCCCCCACCCATCCAATCTTGGCTCTCCCCTCATTGAACGGATATGTCATTCTTACCGTTTTCCACCTGTTGAAAGAATCCTCCAGATTTTGAAAAGCAAGAGTAAAGAGGGCCTGGGCCATACCCTAAAAACTTGGATCTAGTTGTGGGTTTACTTGTTAAGTTGAGAACAACAGAACTTCTCCTCCTCCCTTGGTCTCCCCAGACTGACATGGGGGAATGCCTTGTTGTAAGAAACTAGCTTGGTAGCCAAGAAGATATTTTAATGGTTCGCATGGCACGTCTGTGCATGTGGCTTTGAACTCCAGCAGCCGGAGGTTCCTGCAGAGAGCGCCGCAAATCCCACTTGATAACTTCGACAACCCACAACGTTTTACACACGGGCGATACATCACTGGCCATGCAAAAAAAAATGAGTAAGTTGCAAAAAAAGCACATATAGCCAAATAGTGATGGATACATAAAAATGTTAGAGCATCACATATCGGCCTGTTTTCCAGGTATAACCTCTAGGATTGGATGCTGGTTGAGCAAAATGATGTGGAAATCTAAAGCACAGATGGATTTTTTTTTTTTTTTTTTACCGTGCAGGGTGCAGCTCAAGTGGAGGCAGAAACAAATGTGTTCCAGGGATGGCAGAGCTGCAAAACATGCGCAAACAAAAATGCGCACAAGAAAACATCGTGTGGATTCCCTCAAAAGTGAGAGCGATAAGTTGATAATAGCAGGAGAGAGTTCATGACAGTGGGCAAAACTCAGGGCTGACACGTTAAACTCGTCTCTTATAGCTTTATGTATACCTGTACCTGTACACGTACCTGTACCTGACAGAGATAGATACATAGATAAGGATGTGCATCTCATGTCACTACCTTGCAGGGACAATCTGTCGGTGCAGTATATGGCTGCAAAACGTGCTTTAATTCTCTATACGAGGCCAACTGTTGTCTCGTGTTCCTCAACTTCTGCTTTTTTTTTGCCGCTATTCAGCCTTTCGAATTCCCAGTCAGCAATCTCACAATATCTGGGATTGATGATGCAAAGAGCCCAATGGAAGTGTGGGCCCTGCACCGCGGATTGTTATTTGGTGAGTGGATGTTATTGGGGGGAAAGTCTCTCCGCCAATGGGGGCGCACCTCGGGCACCACGTGGTCGCCCCCCTCCTCTCCCATTCATCAGGGCTGGACCGTGTTGTCTTTTCAATTCATTTATCTGCAGGAATGATTGCGACTATCAGTCTAGAGCTCACCGCCTGACTGAGGAGGTGAAAGTCGCGCCACGGGGAGATAAACCGCAAAAGACAATATTGCATGCATACATGATTTCGCGTGCGCATCGGATGAGCGGTAGTATAGCGGGATTCCTCGCGTCTTAGAAAGTAAACAGCAGACCGGTGGATTTGAGAGTTTTTGCTCAGTCGAGTGAGGTCCATGAGATAGAGAGAGGGGGAGGAAGAATATCTGCGCGTGATTTTTTTACTTGCGCTCTCAGTCGTCTCGGCGAGTCTAGACTGAAGATGCTCTTGGACGCAGGACCGCAGTATCCCACCATAGGAGTCACTACTTTCGGCTCCTCACGGCATCACTCAACAGGCGAAGTCACGGAGAGAGAAGTGGCGTTGGGGATAAATCCGTTCGCCGATGGGATGGGCGCCTTCAAAATAAACCACAGCTCCCACGATATTGGGTCTGGGCAGACGGCGTTTTCCTCCCAGGCGCCCGGCTACGCAGCGGCCGCCCTGGGACACCATCACCACCCGACCCACGTTGGCTCTTACTCCACGGCGGCTTTCAACTCCACCAGGGACTTTCTCTTCAGAAATCGGGGTTTCGGGGACGCCGCCGGCGCGCAGCACAGTTTGTTCGCCTCCGGAAGTTTCGCGGGGCCACATGGACACTCGGATGCAGCGGGGCACCTGCTCTTCCCGGGGCTCCACGAGCAGGCGGCGAGCCATGCCTCCTCCAACGTGGTCAACAGCCAGATGCGGCTGGGCTTCTCGGGGGACATGTACGGACGCGCCGAGCAGTACGGCCACGTTACGAGCCCGCGGTCCGACCACTATGCCTCGACCCAGCTGCACGGCTACGGCCCCATGAACATGAATATGGCCGCGCACCACGGCGCGGGGGCCTTCTTTCGGTACATGAGGCAGCCGATCAAGCAGGAGCTCATCTGCAAGTGGATCGAGCCGGAGCAGCTGACGAATCCCAAAAAGTCGTGCAACAAAACTTTTAGCACGATGCACGAGCTCGTGACCCACCTGACCGTGGAGCATGTGGGGGGACCGGAGCAGACCAACCACATCTGCTTCTGGGAGGAGTGCGCCCGGGAAGGGAAGCCGTTCAAAGCCAAATACAAACTTGTGAACCATATCAGGGTACACACCGGAGAAAAGCCCTTCCCGTGTCCGTTCCCCGGCTGCGGCAAAGTGTTCGCGCGCTCGGAAAATCTAAAAATTCACAAAAGGACTCACACCGGTAAGATCCGTGCAGATTCGGTCCTTTTATTTTTTACTACCCCCCCCGCCCAAAAATCCATGCCGACAAAATCCCCCGAAAGCATGCACTCGATCCGGGCTATTATTCACTAAGGCAGCTGCAGCCTCTTCACTGGCATGTGATTCACTGCAGGTGTCGACAGAAAATATTTCAGAGGCTGTTTTTATAGTCTTCTCATTCTGTGCGATGTGTCGTGCACATTTTTATTGAATTGACTGAATGTATTCATTAGGTCCAATTGATTTACAGCCTATTAGAAAAAGAGTATTGCTGTCTATTTTTTTTAAAAAAGAGGCAAAATTAAGAGTAAAAAAAAAAAGCTGCCCTTTTAGTTTCTCTTCTTTGAAAATGTGTCAATACAAAGAATTGGTCATGTGAAGAAAAGAATGTGTTTTGTGGAAATTCACGCTGCAACCTTCTGTGGTCTGTTTTCTCTCCTCCATTTTAGGCGAGAAGCCTTTTAAGTGCGAATTCGAAGGCTGCGACAGGCGATTCGCGAACAGCAGCGACCGCAAGAAACACATGCACGTCCACACCTCGGACAAGCCCTACCTCTGCAAAATGTGCGACAAGTCCTACACACACCCCAGCTCCCTCCGAAAACACATGAAGGTAAAAAAAAAAATGATATGTTTTTCTTCTTCTTCTTCAGAGTTCTCTTGCAATTTAAAAAATAAAAATTTAAAAAAATCCCGTTTTCATGCTGTGATTTTTGCAACCATGTGACTGGAAATGATTCATATTGTGTAACGTTACAAGAAAAAAAGGTTGCAGCTTTTATTCCCCCCGCCTTTTCTTTTTTTTGTTCTCCTTTTCTTTTTTTTTTTTCTTGCCAGAAATAGAGAAAGCATAAGTTAATTTGCCTTGACACGCTCTTTCTGTCTTGTCCTCCAACCGACAAATCAGATTAAGATCTTAATGAGAATGATGTTTTGGGTGCTTTGTTGCAGAATCTCCCAAAACGTCCACGACAGTCAAACTGGGAGTTTAAATTTGTTTTGATGAATTGTCCTCATGTCTCATATTTTGCACAATAACAAAGCAAAACGGGGGAGGGGGAAAAAACACCATGGTTTTTAATTTTTTTTTTTTTTATTAACAACGTGTTTTTAATTATTGCAGGTCCACGAGGCCACCAATCCGGCATCGCAGCCGTCTCCGGCGGCCAGTTCAGGGTACGAGTCGTCCACACCTCCCACCATAGTGTCCCCGTCCACAGAGAACCAGAGCAGCAGCTCCATATCGCCGGCAGCCTCAGCAGTCCACCACACAGCCAGCCACAGCACGCTGTCGTCAAATTTCAATGAATGGTACGTGTAAATATTTTTGAGAGGAGAGGAAAAAAAACCCAGAAAGAAAGATTGGAGGAGGAGAAAAAGAGAGAGAGCCAGAGAGAGAGAGAGACTGCAGAATTTTAAAAAAGAAAAAAGAAAAAAGAAACTGCTTGGAAGCAAAGACTTTTGTACAGTCAGCCGGTGAAACGTGGACTGAGAAAACACAGGAGGCCCCAGACGATCAATGTGCAGGCTGTCCTAATGTCAGTGAAAGAGAATGCATGGACTAAAAAGGAGGCATGGACAGCCACCAAGTTTAACCCCCCCCCCCCCCATCCATCAGTATTTCTTTCATTCTCTACTTTCACTGAGAGACTGCTCAGAAGAGATCTCAGAAAGCATGCAAGTCTGCGGTTGTAAATGGCCTGAATTTTTTTTTGTACATAAAAAGGGATTTCACCAAGTTGGAGGGGGGGGGGGGGGGGGGAGAAAATGTAATATTTTATTTTGTAAATAGTTCTATCACAGTTTTAAGGGAAATTGTGAAAAATGTTGGTCCCTAGATATATGGAAAAACGAGATGGTTTCTAAAGAATATTGCGATGAATGGACTTCATTGAAAAAGAATGTTATAGTTGTGTACCAAATGTGAATTATCCAGTATTACTACAGTCTACACGTCGACCCTTAACCGACTCCTAGTATTAATGTGCTTTTTGTAGCCTATTCAAGTGCAACATTTTCGTCCCGAGGTCCAGTTTTTGAGTAGCACAGTGTCATTGTTGTTATTTAATGTCATGTCGATAAATCGTGTAGTGAAAGCCTGAAAAAAAATCCGTGTCAATCTGTTTATGTACGTGATAAATATAAGGAAAAAAAAATCTGTCAATTGCTTTTTGTCTGAAAGGAAGTATTATTACATGTAAGTAGCTAAATTTTTTTCCATATTTAATCCGCATGTTAAAGGGCCGGTTCACTTGTTTAGAAAATGGTCGGTATTTATGGAGAAATGCGCTCGTATGTAAAAAATTTAGTTTACAAAAAAAAACACAATGTTTGGATACATTTCGTACTATATTAAAGGATTAAAAAAATACAATGATGCAATGCGTCGGGGAGGTTATTGGTTTTGATTAGTTGTCTGAGCTCGAGTGTAGAATCTAATGGGTTCTTTCATACATATAGGCTGAAACACCATAAATGTAAGTCGTAATCTGCTGCAGACTAAAACTCATCGACATGTGCGACTGTGCATCTCGGTGCACGTTCGATTAAATAATCACTGCGTGTTTAATTGCACAAATCATTTTTGACTGTTTACTGAGTGTGAGTGTGTGTGTGTATGCATGTTTTTTGCAACTGTGTGTGTGAGAGAGAGAGGTTGTGTGTGTGTGTGTGTGTGTGTGTCAGAGGCTACAGCTCATTTAAAGCTATAGAGGCTGCACCATGCCCCTAAACGCGCTGTCACAACTTCCCTGACAGTCATAATCAGTAAATCCCCCCCCCCCCCCCCCCCCCCCAACCCCCCACCCATGCTGCATCTTCTGTTTATTCAAAATTAACACCCAACACTTTGCCCTCCAGTAATGTGCAAATTAAATCGATTCATCACGGCGTTTGTTCCTCGGCGTTAACCCGGAGTAGTTTGCGTTGCTTAATTGTTCGGGAATCTAATTTTCAAAATCTAATTTATTTTTTTCCCCCCTTTTTCCTCGTGTTTTTTTTTTTTTTTTTTTTTTTTGGTGTGTGTGTGTTGTTGTTGCGGGATGTCGTAGATGTATAGGGCAGAGCAGAGTGTGGGGCAGAGCAGTCACTGTGGCCCCCTCATTGTTCCCGGTGCTGCAGCTTGCTTGACCGCCCCATTAGGCAGAGATCACATCAGCAGCCGCCAGTGATCATGGTTAACACTGCCAGTGTGCACGGAGCCACGATCTGTCAGTCTGCAGCTCGGTCACAACTGCTCCACGCGCACGCCCACACGCACGCACGAACTGACGAGAAAAAACGAACAGCAACTTTAATCTAAAAAACAAAACGCAGCAGCAGCAGCAGCAGCAGAGGAGTGTGTGTGTGTGTGTGTGTGTGTGTGTGTGTGTGCGCGCGCGCGCGCTTTTGCGTGCGTGCCAGGCGTTTTTTTATCAGCCAGCATAAAAACATCCACGACTCCCATCATCCCAGATGATTTGCCCGGAACGTATTGAAATGTATTCATATTTTCTTTTTTCACGGACTATTAGATTTGGATACAAATGAAGGATGGTAATAAAAGGATTTTTTTTTCGACTCTATTTAACACTATCTTATCCATCTGTATGTTCCAGTGCCCGACGCCTCGCTTGAGGCGCTGCGCGCGAACTCGTTCTTCAGAAAGTCACTTTGCAGATGTGTGTAGGGAAAAAAAATGTTCACATGTAACTGGAAATATAAATAGTTTAAAGTGGCCGCGTTAAGAAGACCTGGCTCGTGTGGGGGTTTTTCGAGGCTGGCGGGACATTGGACACATGCGCCATATTTAAATACAAAGCTGATGCCAGATTGACAGATGCAGAAAAAAAATGGAGGATTGGTGGAAAGTGAACCAGACTGAAACCAGTTCATTCGTCATCTGACCTTGAACCACCCCCCCCCCCCCCCTTTTTTTTAATCAGATGTAAAGTTCTGTGTTACATTCTGTTTTTAGCCATTCTAATGATGGAAAAATACGTTCGCCCTTTTTTCTTCTTTTTGGATCGATGGTGTTTTTGGCTTATTCGGGGCACTCATTCATCCTCATATATTTATTTCCCCGCACGTGTTTTTATCGAAGAGAAAAACGTCATTTAAGCCCAAAATAAAAAAATCAACGACGCGCCTGCAGCACAACTGAATGCAAAGCACGAGCCCCCTTTGACTATATAGCTGTTTTAATTTCCAACCCCGCGCGCTTCTGTCGTATTAGTTTACACCGGGCCGACGACACGCGGCGTCGAAAATCCAATGCTCGTAAATGAGGAGAGTCGACGACAGGCTGCGGCGCGACTCCTCTCGGGGGCAGAGCCCCGCGCAGCCCGGTGGTGACTCCGGATCAAATGGGAGCGCTGGGGGAAAACATCCACTTTAAAATGTGTTTGCGCTCGAGTCTGGAAATGACACACACTCAGATATCGGGGGGGGGGGGGGGGGGGGGCGCAGGCGCCAGCATCATGAATATTTATCACCAGCACTTGTGGCCAGTAAACCGAGCCTGACGTTTGTGTTACCAAGGTGGAGACCGCGGCGTGTATATGTATCAGGGCATCGGCCCATCTGCTCGTGTTGTTTTCACCAGTTTTCAGAACTCGGGGACGTCTGGTCTCTTCTCTTTTCTGCAGGAGAGAGACTCTGGTGTAATGGGGGGAAAAAAGGGAAAGACTCAGGCAGACTTGTTTTTTTCTCTCTCCATGCAACAGTGAGCTCTAACTTCTGCTTGACTCCCATAATGACCTTTTGGACCTCGCTGGCATTTCTTTTCTGGTCTGAGCTCCTCCAAACATTATGTTTACGCAGATAAATGCCTCTTTTTTTTTTTTTTTTGAAGAGGACTGTGTGTTTTTCATAATTCATGTATTTTTTTCCTTTCTCAGAGCTTGCAGCCACTGACACGTGGAGGATATGGTAAAAACTATTACCCATGCCCCCTCGGTGGAAGGTGCATGGCCATGCTTTTTTGCCAGCAGCCCGAGCTGCTGCTCAGCTCAGCTGCCGTCCCTCAGTGAGAACTAAATGGATACGTTAAACATTTGCAGTTGCGGTTTAACTATTAGGTTTCCAGCACAAAGATCCAGCGAAAGAGAGAGAGAGGGGGGTGATGTCTATTTTTATCTGCTCTACAAGCTTAAGGGGCCATACAACCCAAGTTGCAAGTCATGGAATACCTTGCATGTCACAGTCTCATGCATCCGCTGAGCTGCAGTCTTAATACAAAGAGGTCGAATCCGAGTCAAGGCCACTTTAGTTTATTGGCAAACGGACGTTTTTCAAATCTCCTCCTAGAAACTCTGGTCCATGTTCGCAGCCATGAAAAGAGCTGAGCTCACCTCCAGAGTCTTGGTGATGGGGCAACCCGTCCCAACAGCTTGGACGACCGAGTTTTGCATTTTACAACGATGATCCAGACACTGGGTTTTCTTGTTTTCTTTTTTACAAAAATAAAATAAAATAATATTTACAATCTTGAGTGGGATATTTGCAAGCAATTAAGATGCCACCTTTTTAATCGTTTTGTTTTTGGACCGAAGCAAAATAAGTATTTATATAATTCATAATTTTTTAAAATTTAAATATGTAATCGTCGCACAGACTAAGAGGTTCCTTCAAAGAGGTTCGGATTATTTCATTTTTTTGTCCACGCCAAACTCTCTTAAAATTCTAAAATCGATTCAATACAAATCCTGACCTATTACTGAACTAAGATCCTTTCATTTGAATCTGTATGATTTGCAAACGACACATTAGAGGTGGTCACGTGTGAGCAGAGCCGCGCTCACGAGGCGAGCCGCAGTCTCATCACGCAGGCAGAGTTCATCCACCTATAGTAATGAAACGTCGTGGCTCGTGTGGAAAAAAGGTACCCCCCCCCCCCCCCCACAAATGATCCTTCTCATTTCTGCTTCGCCTGTGTGGGGTTTTGGTCGCCTTATGATAATCCAGACCGGCGCTCATATACTTCACAGCTCTTTTTTCTATTTTTTTTTATTTAACCGCATGGCTGATTGGGACATCCATCTCGGCGTGGCCACCACAGCCCCCGGTGCCGGGCTCGGGGAGGGCTTCGTTATCGTGAAACATCGGCTCCCGGTGACCCCCGCTGCATCAGTCGTGGTCTGTGACACACTATTAAGTTTGGACCCGTGCAGGAGATTTGTGGCGCGGCGCTTGTCGCGTCCCCTTTGACGTGTTGCTAAATGAGGGCCACTCCAATTAGGGCCCCGCGACGAGGCGAGACTGCTGCACACCTCTGCGCGCGCGCGCACACACACACACACACACACACACACACACACACACACACACAGTCAGTGTGTCTGAGTCGCATTCATTCAGGGAGGGGAGGCAGGTGAACATCCTGGTCCACACCTGCTTCTCCCCACAAACACCATTCATCCAGCCACTGCGCAGTTAATGGGGTGGGTGGGGTGGTGGGTGCCTTGCTCAAGGACCCCATAGCAGACAGGGATGAGTGGGGGAGTGGGGGGCAGACTTCTAAATGAGTTTAAATCCAGGAAATGGCAACTTGCTCCCCGTTTTTTATTTAACCCCTTTGCAGCCAATCTGATAAAGGACCAATCTGCAATTTTCATCGCACACTACTTTTCATACTGAACCAATTGATTAACTGAGGAAATATGCACATTTTCTGTGATTTTCAAAATTCAGCCAGACAGACAGATTTTTTTTTTCCCGCCCAAAGTCGACACAAACATCAGAAAAATAGCATTCAAAGGCTTGTACCTTAAAATGGAACTGTTGGTGTGTTTATTATGAGACCTAGATCAGATTTACAGTGATGGCAGATTCCATATCCACGTTGTTCATTCTGGCCTGTTGCCCTTTGTTTACAACCGGACCCTGCACGTGCAGCCGATTTGATGTCAGGCTCACACTCGAGCTATTTTAATAAATTCATCAGAACAACATCTTGATTTTACAAGGTACAAAAAAAAAGAAAAGAAGGGTGGGGGCGTACATATGGTGTGTTAATGTACTGTTCAATGGAGAGAGGTCTTCTCGCTCGCGGAGCAGCTTGTCGACATCTGCTTTTCTGATGACTCTTATAATGACTCCTTGTTCCGCAACGAGGATGACCGGCCAAAGATAATCACTGACAGATTTCCCGCCGATCCATCCGTCATCTCGGTCAAAGTGCGTCACGATGGCGTCTGCGATCGTATGAACTTTCATCCTTTCCAGTGACATTAACACTGATACACACTGATGTTATGGGTTTCCATCCTCTCGCGTGCTCTTTTGTTTCCCCAAGAATGAAACAATGGGCCTCGATTAACTTATTCACTATTGTTAACGTGTGACATATGATGCTGTAAATTTTCTAACCAGGAAGACTACATCCGTGGTCGTACATCTGATGAAGTATCTGGTTGTCAGCAGAACAAAGGTTTTTCTAAAATAAACCCCCATGTCAACCAATGTCATCTGCTTTCCACCAATTTTAATATATTTTTTTTAATCTAGTAGTATGTAGTCAGGGTAGTTTGCAGCTTATGGGTTAAGGGTTCACATCTTCACAAACTCAATGAAACTAAAATATCACTGCCAATAGTGCCCATAGTCAAAAAAATAATAATAAACACATTTTCAAAACCAAGTCAGTGGCAAATTTTTTTTGACATCAATTAACTTTAATGTTATTATTATCATTATTATTATTATTAACACCATGCATATCGACTAAACCCACCATCCTTTACGCAACCACTTCATCTTTGTGTTGCCTGAAATTCATTGTTGTTTTTCTGTGCGGCTGCTGCCCAAGAGCTTGGAATACTTTGCAGAGACAAGGGGCAGTAAATACAGGTTGTTTCGCCTGCCTGCAGTGCAGATATTTGAAATAGAAATGGATTTCATTTTTTTTCCACATCTTCTCTCCTGGGTAAATGTTTCCTGTAAAAAAAAAAGAAAAAAAATGTGTGCAATGAAACAAAGTGGAATCATAATTCTCCTGCTTAGCTGGCCCGTGCATGCAGAATTGCAGCTATTTTCAGCGCTGCGTTAATATCAACATGTTTTTTTGTTTTTTCCACCCCGCACATTCGCTGCTGCGTAATTGTTTCTGGCTCACTGTTGCCTCGGTTTCTGATAATGAAAGTACATCTGTCATAAGAGTCCAGTCTGCAACTGTAGCAGCATGTGCCCATGTGAGTGTGTGCGTCGGTGGATGTTTCACATTCCTCACTGAAGCTTTTCTGACATCAAGCCTATTCCGAACGGAATAAAAACTGCGGCGGTGTCATCAAGCCAAAACCCTAAACCCCGCAGTAAAATGTTACGACTCCTGCGGAGCACGTCGATACATGGAAACATATATTTTCCCCCTCGACCTTCACAGATACCTGCGAGCCATTCTGACATCTTGCAGCAAGTGTAGATATCGACATCGCCTTTTTCAGTTTCACCAGCAAATCAGCGGCAGCCTCTTGGAATGTGGCGACCAACGCAACGCTCCCATCACACCTGGTATGTTCCGCCGTGGCATATTCGTGTGGAATTATACTGGCATCACGGAAAGACGAGTGATTAAAAGTAATATTGGTTTGCAAGATATCAATCATGACAGTGTGCTTGGCGTGGAATCTTTTTTCACCAGCTGCATCAGCAGGACACGCATCAGGTGGAAATGCAACTCCACCGGCGACGGGAGCCAGGATAGGAGGTGGAAGCTGAACGTGTCAGTGTGTGGTCGAGACACTGGGCACTGGAAAGCAAAGAATATGCGCTGCCTGATGTTGCCAGGGGATACATCTTAAGGTCTGCAATATCTGTGAGAAGGAATACAGAGAAACGCTGGCAATGTGAGACAACAAGTTCCAACTGATAAATGATAAATGATACGAAACCCTAGCAGTTCCCCGATGTACGACAAATGGTCCGACCTGCGAGCGGCACCTGCGTCCTGTGAGTATTTCACCCATCGATTTTATGTCTTTGACCCCGATATTCCTCCGTGTCACGGTGACACGGCGTGGTTTTGGGTGAGAATAGTTGAAAATCTGTGATGTAACGGGGTCGACGCCTCTTCGACAGGGATGTGATGAAACTGTGTGGGAGCAGCTCAACATACATTGAATACATACCATTTTTTTTCCTCTTATATACATTTTTATTTTATTTTGGGCTCTGCTGTTGCATTTAAAGGACAGTAAGTGCAGGGCGGCGTTCAAATAAACAACACACCAACTTGCGAACATGCGAGGAGGAGGGCTGTGTAAAGGTTCATTCCGGAAACTGTCAGTAACAGACACGGGGAGCGTACTGCTTCATGTACAACACCCCGGCGGGCACTAGAAATCCATCTGTCTCAAAATGAGTGACTCACCCGTTTGACAGTTGCAACTGTGATGATTCAATTTGTTTGCTGGTAATAATTCCTAAATAATATGTCAAGCGTTTCCGAACATCGCGAGGTTGCGTGTATCCCATTAATTTCCAATTGTCCGTGGCTCACTCACGGTTTGATTGATAATGATTTGGCCCAATTTTGTTTGCCTGGTCCAGGTGTTTGCCGTTCCTTATTTTTCCTCCGCTTTCAATTAATCACTAATTGTTGTTTCCACCTGCAACGGAAATTACGCCATGACTGTGGCCAAAAAGCTCACACTGCACTGCCGCACTTTTGCGGAGGATGGATAAAAAAAACATTTATCATCAAAATAGTTCCCAAATTATAATGTTTTTTATGATGAACAGAAGACATTAATAAAACATTTTCATGGCTGTATTTATGCAGCCCCTGTACTTGTTGTGTCATTGTCGCATCCACAGCAGGACGCAGTGTCGAAGGGTTTGGAATGAATGACCACAACAAAGCCTCTTTCGACGCACGCCACGTCAGGGGATTACGCTGAGTTGAGGTCATTGTGAAGGAGGAGGCGTGACGTGATATTTGATGTCTGCATGTGGAATTAATGCATCAATGAAGACTTTATATCAAAACGTGTCACTGCGAGTCAGAAAATGTTGTCCTGGAATATCATGTTGTTTGTAATCCCACTCTTTACAAGAGGCTTTTTCTTAATTCGGCAACATGACCGAACCACTTTGCAGACTCCTTTGCTTTACTGCGTTTCTGGTGAAAACCTACTGTACTCCACTGAAAGGGCAAACGCAAATGGTAGCACTCACAAAAGGTCAGGTCTCTCCAGAGGATCAGGTGCTGAAAGGCAAGCGCGCCTTTAACCTCCCAATAACATCCAATCCATTTAGCAATAAAGTTGTGGGAAATGTAGCAGATACCTTGATAAAAGTTGGTGTTTTTGGTTGCAGAGAGTAAAAGCGGCATCACAGCTGCATGCTAAAGCCACATGAGCACAACAACAACAACGTTGTGTTGCACGGTTTGATTTAGGGCCTGCTGGGAACTTGTCAGAAACTTTTACAACTTAGAAATGAATGTTGAAAGTCTGCATGGCCTGTAAAACGTTCGAGACGGATCCTCCAAAAGCAATAATTACATTACAATAAAAAGCAAAGAGCAAAAAGTAAATGGCAGAATTACATTTGTCTCATTATTTGTGCCGCAACCAATTCTTCTGCTCTGCATCCATACTCAGCTTTTTGGTACTGATCCATGTGCAGCAGTTGTCCGTGTGTAATGGACAAGTGTTGATAAGTCCTTTAAAAGAGCATCGCTGAAGATTGTCTGCAAACTGGTGAGGATTCGCCTGTCGTCGCGTCACAGAAAACGACGACCCCATCATCATCACAACGGATGCTACAGCACGATGCTACCTAATGACGAGTGGACTGGTTGTTTGAAAGCAGCTATTTCTGCAAAAAAATGTCCTGTCCTGCAACTGGCTTTGTGTGTATGTATATATATATATATATGTATATATATATATATATTTTTTTTTTTACTAAATGTAAAACTGACTGGCTTGAATTAGACTAAAACATCACATTTAAATGTTTTGGAGCTGGGACAACTTTTTCCTCACTTAGATTTTGCAATAATAATTTGGGTTTTTTGAGTTGAATGAAGGAATCACTCGCTGGTTGAGGTCACTCGGTCTCAGTCATGTCGATTTTGAACATAAAAATGTCACTTTTCACTTCATGAATTGAGTCCAACCCACTGAGGATCAGAGAACTCTCTGTTTCCAAAAAGTCATAATACTCCAGATATTCTGTATTCAACTGACAATTTACTTTACCAATGTATCAGGAGAGGGAACACGAAAAGTACAGAGACAGCCTCGTCTGTTTTTGCCTCTTTGTGCTCGACACGGGGAGTAAGTTCACGGAAACACATCTTAAAAAAGTGTTAGCGCAAAAGATCACAAGTTAATTATAACCAAAGGAAGTGTGTGTGTGTGTGTGTGCGTGTCTGTGTGTTTGTGTAGGAGGGGATTAAGGTTACAATCCCTTGCCCTTGTTCAACAAAATGGTGACACAGTGTAAGATTTGAGCAGTTTATCCCACTGGGCCACAGGTCTGCGAGTACAGTGCAGCTTTAGCTCTCGGATCCTTTAAGAGCAGACGCCATATCACATTATGTGACTTACAAGTGTAATGTTGATGAATATATATATTTTTTCTTTTCTAATTGAAGCAACAAATTCAGCCTGACGATTCAACAAGTAATTTCTAGCATACGATGTGTGAATGCAGCAGGACCATTTATTTGTGATGCTATGTTGTTGCAAATCATTTTAAAGTCAAATCACTCGGTGACGGCCTCGTGCGGCGTTTCAATCAATCACTCATCCCTGACACTTTTGCTGATGGTGTTTGACTTAAAAATCTCAAACAATCAATTAAAAACCTTTTTTTTTTATTATTTCAAACTAGCAAACTTTCAAACTCAATTAGTTTCAAAACAGAAGTTGAAACTGATTTTCTAACCCTTAAATGTTTCTTTCCACCCCCTTTCGTCTGCAATTAAGCTCATTCAAGTTGAGGAGTGTTGCATGTGCAGATGGTTTGGGGAAGCATCAATCTCTGTCAGCAGTGTAATAATGCAGACATTCCATACTGGGACACTTCATGAGCAGAGGGGGCACGGGAGAGGGGGAGTTCCCCATATCAAATAAAGGCTTGTGTCTTCGGCTGCAGTCTGAGACGCAGCACCCCGGTGAGGATGCAGTGGGAATGAAATTATACACAGCCCCCCCCCCCCCCCCCCGACCCCCCACCCCCAGTTACACTGTCTGCCATTTCATACATTACAGTTGCAGAGATTTTGTTAGGGTTTATCAAATGAAGTTCAAGTGTTACATGCAATAAAATGTTAATCGTTCTGACATGAAAGGGAAGTCGAATCGTAATGCATTTAGAAAAATCGTTTCATTTGGATGTTACTGTTACCAAAGGACCCGTGGGACGCTTTTTTTTATCTCGCCACTCTCTCGCGCAAAAGTTAAACTACGTCACTATTGAAACCGTTTCCCCCCCCTTGCTTTCTGGCACCTATCCCCTATGGGGATTCTTTTCATCCACTGAACAATCTGAACGTGTACTCCGAGGCCATAAAACGCCTGGGGCACTTCTGTTTCAACCTCCTTGACTGTCGGGTCCTGGCTTTATGTTGACATTGCATGTGGGAAATTCTCGGGCACTCGCCGGAATAACACACGGAAAGTAACCGGGCTTGCAGGGAGACACGGGACGGAGGACGATAAGACTGGATGCCCTTCATCTTTCTCCCTGAATACGGGCCTAAGTCAATTTTACTCCCAGCGTGAGACTTTTCTCCAGCCCAAGTTTTTGAGTAAATCCAATCAGCTGTCCGCAGGATTGAGTTGTAGCATGTCGCCGATGACAGAGTTCGCCGTACGGCGAGGGATACAGTCCAGCATTTTTGATAAGACGCCATAAGCTCCTCTGAAGGCACTATATTATCATTTAGAGGGGGAATTAAGGTTTCCTGCACATCAAGAAACGATCAAGCAGTTACAGATTACTTTTAGATTCATTTCTCTTAATTTACTTACCCAGGGACAAAAAACGGACACGTAGTCGGGTGTAAATTTCCATTTGAGTAATATTAACACTCCAATATATTAAAATTAATTAGTAAATTAAGCCAGACTCTTAATGATTTATATACCAAACAACAACAACAAAAATGTAGATATATTAATATTTAATAGGCCCTCGGTCGTGTGAAATAAGCTCTGAGCTCGGCACGGCGATGCTCAAGCGCTTCCGCAACGCAGCACAGCTTGACGTCCCACCAGGTGAGAACCCCCAAATCGTACGTCCCCGAATGTGCATCAACAGTTCTGATGGCCGACTGAACAGCGCTGGTTCACACTCAACGGTGCTGCTGTTCCAAGAAGACATGGCACACGTACAGCACATATGCACACAGTCTACACACACCCCCCACACACTCTACTTGACTTTTCTATTTTTTTGTTTGTGTGTTTGTTATTTGGGCACCTTCCCATCTCCACCCCTCTCTCTCGTTTTTTTTTTTTCCGATTGGCCCGCTTCCACGCTCATTAGCATTTCCCATTATCTGCTGGAATATTCTGGGGAATGTTTCCAGTTGCTACCATTCCAATTATTACAATATCCAACGTGGACCGTGACTTTCAAGTTTCTGGAAGTGCTTCAGCTTTTTTCTTCGTCAAGGTCACGTGTGAGGGCGGTAGATTTTTTCCAAGGGCATCTGCTCCGAGCCGGCCCAGGAGAGAGACGACGCAGCAGAGAGGGGGGTGGGATGGTGGAGAAAGCTGGACTGATCCACCTAGAGTTTGTTGAATCAAATCCTTGCACCTGGATATAATTGTCCTGCCGCTGTGCGGGGAGTTGCCACTGCCACGACGAGAGCAAATTAGTGGGCAGAAAATGGCGACCTGTCAAGACATGCAGCCTCACCTGGTCTCATATTTTACCAAGACAAAACGCTTTCCCTGCATTGCTGTTTAACACTTGCTTCGTTTCCGGGCTCGGTTAAAAAAAACAAAAAACGCCACTCTGAGTTGCCTAGTTGATGTGAAAGAAATCAAGCTGCATGAACAACAAACGATTCAGCAACGCTTAACAGCTTCTCGAAGCGCTAAACGGATCGTTTGCACGAGAACAAAATCCAATGCCAGCGGTTTATTTAAAATCCTTTTCCCTTTGTCTCGGAACGATGTTCTCTTTAAAGGCGAGCCCGGTCTTGTTCGGATAAGTCAACATCCACTTTGGCGTTGAAACAATGTGCGTCTCATGTTTGTCGTTCACAGTATGGTAAACTAGAAAGATAAGACCATACATGATAAGCAAAGGATTTACATAAATATCCAATCATATGAGGAATTAACGTGTAGTAATGGTTAGATCTGTCAGACTTTAAATCCAGCCCAAATCTAATCACGTTGCATGGAAGATCAAGGGAGTCACTTTCATCTGTAATTTTTTAAAATCTATAACTTAAACACACTAAGCGATTACATGAGCAAACCCCGCTAATGGAGGATGTGTACGTCTGTTCTGGGTCAGTCCGGAGTCTGGCTGATTGTGTGAGGGAAATAGAATTACATCTCCGTAACTAAATAATGCAGTTTACCGAGATGGCAAGGATAAAGAATTACAACCACGGGGGGGTTTGGACAATAATGCCCAACATTGATGAATCTTGTGGAAAATAACACCAGGCCTAAGCATTATTCTAAGAATATTAATTGAATTTGCACCATTTATTTTCTCTCCATAAATTCAGGCTGCATGTGAAGTTTACTGTATTCATTTTCAGCTGGGACAAGCTAGTATTGTTTACATTGCGGAAAAAAAAGATGACCATTTTGTCATCACGGCAAGTTTCTCGCCGCCGGTTGCATGTCATAAATTAAAAATGAAAGGTTTTTTAAATACGGTGTTCAGTTTTATGGAGTGGAAGAGGAGTTTTATATTCCGTTTCCTTGAAGTGTTATTTTGGGTTGGCCCTGGCAGGGTGTTGCAACGATGTGGTCAGACTATGGTTTTAGTCTACAGTGGTTGCTGGGTGAAGCCGTAGAGGCGATGTGGCAGCTTCGTGACCTCCGAGCATTTTCAGTGGGAGAAGGAATCTCAGACGACGTCGGAATCAGGAGGTTTAGTCAGCGAAAGCACTCGATTTTACGATACTGGTCCTGTCATTGCCTTACTTTTATTCACACGAGAACTTCCAAGGGGACTCCCAAGTTTACTATTGAAAGTTTTTATGTCTTCTCATCAATTCAGATAAGGGGAAAAAACAAGAACATACCAAGTATCGTCATGTGGTATCAATTATATTCAGTTTGCCAAAAGCTGAAAGTATATAATATAACAGAGCGTTGAAGTGTTAAACGTACTTTGACCCGGTGGGAGTTTGTTGAGTTTTGCACTTTTTCGCCAATTTTTGGGATCATTCACACACTGCTGATACTTCTCAAAAGTAACGGCACTCTCCAACCACTTTTACAACGTTGATGTCAAAATTCCAAATCCTGACATCATGTTTTTCTGGCCAGTGTGAAGGCATTACAGTCACCTCGTTTGACTTCCAGCTTTCTAGTTGAAAAACAGCATGGCCGACAGCCATTTATATTTGTGGGCGTAAATACAAAGCGTTTCCGAGTAATGCATGGAAAATATGCGTGGCGTTGTCTCATTTACACGCGATAAAAGAGGTTCTTGCAGGTAGCAACTGCTAAATTTGGAGTCATCCATCACAGGGTTTTTTCTTCTTCTTTCATCTCTGCACCTGCGTGGTGAGGGACGTCCTCGGGGGAACCGGGGCTACAGACAGTGTGGTGCGTCGTCTAATGGTCGAGTCAGCTGCCAGGTGTGCCCCAGAAGTTTGTCTGCCACCTGCACACTGGACGGCCCGTAAATGGTGTAACTGTTGTATTGCTTAGCTGGGCACAGACACACACACACACACACACACACACCTGGGCCAGGCGGAATGAAATGCTTAATGGGTCTGTGTTCTTCTTCTGGAGAGAAAAAATTCCACAGTGAATCTGTGGAATCTCTTCCTCGGTTTTTTCCAAGTCTCTCTCGGACCTTGACGGAGATGCACCGACATAAGGAAAGGACCTCGTTGAAGTGCATGTAAGTAAATTATTTTCCTCCAGTACTCCAATTTGGAACACTCTAACTTTAAACCTGCTATTAACCTGAAAAAAAATCAAGAAGACACACTTCTGTTTTGATCCACCGTCCCGTCAGATTGGTGAGGGTGTCTAATGATTCTCGACGGCAAACTAAGACGTGAACAGTACAGAAGTCACATGTGGTATGTGAACAACAGTCCACGTGGCTTTCAGGTCTTACAATGAATAGAGACGAGCAAAAGGAAAGCCCAGAAACAACGATATTTTCTTTTTAAGTTGGAATAAATTGACTCCTCTTCCTCCTCCAGAGTCTGGCTGTGGCGCTCGCGTGGCCATTAGTGCCATCGTAAAAACAAATGAATCTTGCAGAAGATCCTGGAAAGCCGATGCTAATTTCCAACTCCGAAAATTCCAAGTGAGCAATTACCAGAGGAAACCCATCGTCCCTCCGCTGGTCTTGTTTGTGATTCCGTCTGAAGGTGGTGAACATTTTATCCAAATGTGACACTAATCAAGTAGCTCTGATTTTCTTTTAGATTTTTTTATACAATATATCAAAACTTTTATTCTTCGGGCCATTGTTTCTTAAAACAGACTTTCCATGAATTATTTTTCTCTTGCTGCCACACATCTTTACATGCTTTTATTCTGTAGAGCAAGAGGAAGAATAAATGCTCAAAGAAGTAAAGTTACACTCAAAATGTCTATTTTTTTTTTTTTTATCATTTTAAGACTTTTGGTGAATTCTTTGTGTGTGCTTTTAATATGTTGAGCATGAAGGGAGGTAATGTGGCAGCGAGTTTATTTTTATCTATATACTTTAACAGTGTGTTGGGCTACTTTGGCATATCGGCTAGCATGATACTTACTAGTTCATTCATAATTACTGACAAATAAAATAAAACTAAATTGGTGTTTCACAACAACCTCAAAAATACTATTATATTTTAATAATTAGAATAATTGTGAGAAATAATGACTAAAATTACTTTCAGTGGGCATTATTAAATAGCAAAAATTATATAGATCCCAAACTGGTCAGCAGCTAGAAACGCTGAGGTCCTATATGGTGGATAAATGGTTAATTATCTCAATTAATTGTTATCATAAAATTTGAAAACATTCAACTTATCGACGAATAATCTAACTCCATATCAATAATAAGAGTTGGGTTTCATACTTTACAACTCGGTTCATTATCGTACATCCACACATGAATACTAATTCAGTATTTACTACAATTACTATATAATAATTGCAGTAATTACAATTCATTATAAAGACGACATTACCGTAATTTGTTCTTCATTTTCAACTTAGCTGCCTCATCACACAAATTCAACCCCCACGAAAACTTTCAGCGGTTAAAAACTACGAGTGTATTTTTTAAAATCTCTTCGGCACAGTGATGAATATGCATTTCAACTCACAGCTGTTTGTTTGGATGATGTCAATCACGGTGTTTTGAAGCTGCTCTCACAAATGAAGAGGATTTGTGTTTCTTTAATAATAGTGAGACTATTAATTCTATCATCTGTCAAACTCACTGACATGTTGGCACCTGTCTTGTATCTAAGTGATGCATCTCCCTGGTTATTAATTTTTGCGAGTAATTTGACACTGTCACAGCAGAGATATGTGATTTAAGAGGAAAGACACACTGATCCCGATTGTTTTTTAAACTCGCTACTGGCAGGAAGCTTACAAAAATGACTTGATGATTATTTGCCCAACGGAATCAGAGATGAGCGCTCAAGTTGATGTTTGAACTCGATACAAATAGAAACACAGTTCTCGCTTTCTGCGCCGGGCTCCCGAGACGGTCCCACAGTTCCCCAGTGTACTCTCTGCGTGGGCCAAGCCCGTCTGTGGCGCATTAGCTTCTAGTTCCTGAGATTTAAACTGTGGCAGCAACACATAGTGTAACAGCTCCCCGGAGGGAGCCAGTGATTGCACTCCAGTGCACGAGGTGATATTATGTTTAATGTGTTGGTTTATTCCTTGAGGGGTTCCCAACATCTGGTGTGCCACTAATTCTTCGAACGGCCCCATTTTGATGTCTTTTCACTTCTCCCGGGTATCGCTAACTGCGGCGGGTGTGGGTCATGGCTTTTAACGTGTTTGCAGTTGACATTGTAGTCGTCATTATCAGGGGCAGAGGAAAGTATCCATTTCCTGTTGTGTTTTACCTGTTTTTTTTCCCCCTCATTTGCTCGATTTCCTGCATCTTCTGGGGGGGTGGATATCGCAGCATATGGCATCTGTCGAAACAAACAATATTTGCAGTGACTGTTAAGATACTCCTAAGTTGTGCTGTTACCTGATGTCACAGGTACCAGCTCCTCGCAGCAGCCAACCCCCCCCCCCCCCCCCCCCCCCCTTTGCAGCCAACTCCTAAAGTCAGCCGTCCCACATTAGAGGCCGGCTCCCTGCAGTAAAAGACCCTGCCGGAAACTGGGTTTGATTTGTCGATGTGAGTGCGCTGAGGGCAGAGTGGGGGCCAAGCATTAATGGGATCGAGACAATAGGCCATCACTAATCAGAGACCTCAAGGTTGCCATGAGGTTAATTGTAATGCAGGTGGCGCTAGGGGATGGGGCGAATAAGAAATGTCGACTCCTTTACTGCCTTGGCGGCCATTGTGTTCTATAACATTAAGCCCTGGGGCAAGGATTTGGCTTTCTCTGTCGCCCTTTCCCCCTGTGTCCTCTTTACCTTTTAATTTCTTATTATCCGCCGATTCCATTCAACCTTCATGGGTTAAAGAAAACCCTTTTGCCACGTGTCAAAGGGAAATGTTAATATTGAGCCTGTCCTGGCTGTTGTGATGCGTGGCAAACCATTGTGGGGCTCCACTGGCAATTCAACAGTGCATTTCACATTCACTGGGAGCGCTCCTTTTAGCATCACTGTGATTTGTTTAAACTGACCGAAGCAGCAGACCCTGTTCGCTTTTGTGTCAGTGAAAGACCACTTCCAAATGATGGCCCGGTGAATACACTATAGGGCAGTGTTCTTAAGAGTAGCATTTGTTTTAGTCTATGCTGTTTCCTGTGGCCAGTTTAGTCAGGAGGCTGGACTGAGCTGCATTCAGCACGCACACGTTTTTCACGAGTTTTCCTTTCAGAGTTTGAGTTTAGCAAGAGAGCTACATCACCGAGATATCGAGTCTAATGAAGTGAAATCAAAGCGCGCACACAACTTTGTGAAAGGAAGCATTTGACATTTTGGGAGATGAAGACAGAAGCTGGTCGAACCTATTTTCCGCTCAAAGGCAAGAAATAGTCCAGCACAGAATCAACCCTGCCATCAAACAGGTGCCATGTAACTAAATACACACCAAAACTGCTGGAAGTTCAAGATCCCAGCTAGTCCAAAGCATTACCCTCTGTTAAATTGCTGTTTTTACATGGATTAAAAAAACAAGGTGTACAATTTTAACTTGTGAGCTTTAGAGGTGCTGGTAGGCAGATTATTATTATAATTTTTGTTGGGGGGAAAGAGCCAGGATAGCTGGTGTCAATCAACATCATCAAGCTCTTTACGTGAATTTATATAGAAAATATAATGATGATAATATGTTGAAATACTCCCTTAACCAAAGTGTATTTCCTGCACAAAGCCACATGTGGGATTTAAACCATGTGCTGAAGAAGAACACGGCATTTTGTTCCATGGAAGAACGAGATCCAGGCAGCTATTTCATTTCCTCCAACATCTAAGTGGCAAAACAAATTAGCAGTATATACACGTAATTTCTCGAAGGCTTCTATAGCATTTGCTGATATGACTATAATCAAACATCAGGATTCTTTACAGATGTGTAGTTGGTTAATTAGCCTGCGTATCAATATTTACTTTTTTGCTTCAATCTGTGTCTCAGTTTGCAGATTGGATTTTTTTTTTATTATAGTGATTAGTCATTCAGGACCATCTAGTTCATCCTATTTGAGATGATCCCTTTGATATAACGTCCTCAGAAGTTTGACATTTTTCCTCTCCTCTTCCACACTCCGCGGACTCCTGTCGTCCAAGTTACTCTCCGACCACGGCGGCTCGGCAGTACGCGAGCACTGCGCACTTGTGAGCTCATGGCTCTTTCTCTTTCTCTTCACCTTTGCGTTTGACAGAGAAGGGGTCAGCTGGATTAAAGGGAGGGAGGAGGATCGCCTTGAAAGACAAACACCTCGTGTGTCTGCTGCCAACCTGCAAATGGCCCTTGTGTTTATTCAGCTGAGGACTGGACGGCCGCCAGAGCATCGCCGTGGCAGGCTCCAATTCTTCCACGGCATATGTGAGGGCAAAAATACGTCGAAGTGTGTGTTTGATACGTGACAAATGAGACGGCATCGAACAGCAGGGATGCTGCTAAGGCATGACTGAGTGACGAACAGCCAGTATGGTCGAGGGTAAGAGGAGGGACGGGGGTACCGTGTTCCTGCCAAGATCCTTCCTCATCAAACCGCCATGTTGAGGGAACTATATTCCCTGATATATTTATATCATTCAAGTGTGGCGCAATGTATTAAAAGTATGAGGAAAGAAATTATATTATATTTTATTGTTTTCTTCATTATTTATTGCAGTGTATTGCTGCTGACAAAAGTAGTGACCAAAGGCTGGATCTTTGCACATCACCCATGTGTGTTAGAAATGCTAATGATCCCTAAAGGAGCCACGTCTTGTTTTTTGAAAGCCTCCACATCTTGCACGCAAAAAAACACGCATTTCGGCTTTATTTCTAATCCAAGAGTTTCAAAACTACACCCTCCAAATAGTATTAACCTGGTGATTATACAGTACACTGGCTTT
Source organism: Scophthalmus maximus (assembly GCF_022379125.1). NCBI lineage: Eukaryota > Metazoa > Chordata > Actinopteri > Pleuronectiformes > Scophthalmidae > Scophthalmus > Scophthalmus maximus. The sequence continues at coordinate 1,758,488 of NC_061535.1, forward strand.
CTTTTTTTTTTTCTTTTTTTTTTTAATGCATATGTTACAAACACCCTTCATCTTTCACCCGCTTTCATGTGACCAAGACCTTGGTCTGACAAAAAAGCAGATCAAGTGGCATTATTCCAACTTTGGCGCTGATATTTTCCACGTTCATCCGGGATATGTGACATCGAGAGGGACAAGCAGAACCAGCAGGGCGATTAAGGCCCCATTATCACCTGTGCCTCGGAGACATCCGTGACTCCGCCGCGCATCCACGTGGGCAGGGAAATCTGTCGCGCGGCAGACTCGCAGTGACTTTGAAATCAACCTCTCGCAATGTAAAGCACTTTGAAAAGCACGATGGTGCTTACCTGAGCAGATCATCTGTTGTCACAACACGTCTTCGGGGAGGAAGGGGATGGCAGGTGCATGTGTGTGTGTGTGGGGGGGGGGGGGTTGGTCGATCACATCCGTCAAAGTGTTTAGGGAGGTTACGTATCAAGCGGAACATTCTTTCATCTCGCTTTAGGAGGAGTGTGGCGTTCACGCCTCCGGCTAAGCTCTGAACTGACACCTCCTTCCTGATCGCTAGGCCCCTTAACTGGGGGTTGATCAGCAGCTCTCACGTTCCATCAGTGTGGAACCTCGTGTCAGCTTCGGAGTAGGTCTTTAATCCGAACCTTTTAACAACTTCCCGTCTCCAGCGATGCTCCTTCAAACTTGGGTCCGTAGACTTGCGGGAAAATCTGGCGAAGCTAAAGACATTACCCTGGATGTTGGCACTGCAGCGTTATGGGCTTTCTGATTGGCCGGGCCACGAGATAACACTTTAATCATTTGAGCGCCACAAACGCTGCCAATGCCGTGTTTTGATTTGCATATGAGTGATAGTAATTCTGTCTCATTTCGCATGGGATGAAAATTTTTAATAAATACACGATGACTTTGGACATTCATTATAATTTCCGCCTCTAATGAGAGCAGGGTATATAATTGCTTCTTCATGCTGCGCTTGATGTGGAATTTTGTTCGAAAAGGGTATTTCCTTGGTTTGATGTGGAATCATGACATAAAACTGTCGTAATTGGTGGTTTACAGAAATCTGCGAGAGATCTGTTTAAATGTCGCTTTCCATGTCTGTTGATGGTAAAACATAAAACACACATTTATTGACCAATTTTCAAATATCTTTTTATTGCCTTAAGACCAAATCCTTAACAGGTCTGGTGCAACAAGTCTGACTCTGGAGACAATCCCGATCCTCCGGCACCGGAGGAGGGTCTGAAACGCCATCACGTTCGTCTTATCTCTCCTCTTACATGTGGCACCTTCCGGGAGGTGTGGACTGTCTTGAGTGAGAATGTGAAGGCTCAGTGATGGAAAATGTGTTTGAATTCCCAACTTGACACCCAGCTGCCGCCACCTCTGCTACTGTGGGATCCAGTGTCTCTGGGTGAAAGGGATGTCACAGGTGACGAACTGACTTCCGCGCAACTAGAACATAGAGACGAAAAAAAACGCCTTCATTAGGAGATCTTCCATTTACGGTATTTCTGTTGACTAAAATACACAATCAACTGCCCCTTATAGCATTAATTATAGTGTTTAAATACAAGTGAGGGAATGCAGGAGGTGGATAATTGTGTGCTCGGTGGATAAATGAAGTAGTAAAAAGCCATCTGGAAAATTTCATCGTGAAATTAAGGAGCATGGAGGTTTATTTTTGTTTCTATTTACCTGAACCTGAAGTGAAATGCGTTCAGGTTGTTTTGTTCCGAGCCAATAAAGATCTTCCATCTACTAATTTAGCTCTTTTTTTTCATGATGCCTCTTTACATTAAGTAGGGGCGCAGAATTAAAACATATAAATGGCCCAATGAGAAGAAGAAGAAAAAAAATACCGACCGGGATGCTTTTAATGCCACAACATGGTTTGTATTTTTACATTTACTTTACATATGATTATGTTATTACATATTTTCAGTTGGCAATCACAATCAGGCTGCATTACAGGGTTAGGTGTAATCCCAAAGTAATGCAAATTCAGCTCACAGCTAATGATATTCATGAGGTGCCGCGTGCCCCGGTGCTCTGCCTGTAGCTTGTAGCCATTGTTAAGCCTCCCGTTCTTCCCCTGAGGTATAGGCCAGCGGCGACGTTTAAGGAAATGACATAATCTACACATATGCGTAACATGTAAAAGCCATCGTTGAAACTAATAGTGTTGCAGAATTAGTGCATGAAGGTTAAAAACTTCGACTTATTCTTCTGATTATCAGGAGAATTTTTTTTTTTTCCGAAATTAGTGTTATCTTTTAAAAGAAAAAGAAGGTAATTCATGTTATGATTTCGGCGCTATACACATAAAATTGAATTGAATTGAATTCTCTTTTTTTCATTTGACACATCAGAGTGGCTCAGTCTGCTGTTATCCTTCACGTGATTATAAAGAGCTTTTCTAAAGGACATGGAAACTTGCTGCCCTCGCCTGTGTTGCTGCCTGCCATTTAACTTGAGACAATAACCTCCTCGAGTACGAGGCTCAGTCTCAGTTCTGACGGCATTAGGCAAAAGGAAAAAGAAAAAGAAAGCCTTGCGTAATTAGTCGTGCACTATAAATCAAGTGGTGTGAATCTATTCCGCCATGCCCTAATTGAAAATACTCCACTTTTTTTTTCCGCGGTGCCGTGGTCGGACATGGAGCTCCGTCCGGATGGTGATAGATGTGGAATCCAGCACAAACAGTTTGAACCAGTCAGGCCGTGATTGATCAGTACCCTCTGGGACGTCGGGTGGATCTTTCTCCTTCAACCAGAAGATAAAAGCCCTAACGACTCTCCGGTCTTGTTGCGCCTCCCGATTGTGTGTTTTTTGTGTGTGTCTCTCTCTGTGTGTCAGTGTTTTATTATTTTGCAGTGTTTGACCTTGAAGGTTCTGTGTGCATTTGGGGTGGGGATGTCTCAATGATTTCTCTTTTTAAGTGCCAAAATGCGCCTTTTATGCGCCATTGATGCCGCTATACACACACGACATAAATGCCCCACGGAGGAGGTCATTTGCATGAAAATTTAGTTGATTTATTACTGGATTCTATAGCATTTTATATAATCACCCGGCACATTTTTGCAGGGGCTTAGTAGTGGCCGTAGTGATGCCACAGTACAGTGCTGTAGCCCGACTTCAAAGACAGTTTTGTTCACACGCACCCACACAAAAACACAGGGTGACTTCACTGGCTTCCAGTGGCAAAGGTGGACCAGCTGGGTTGTTTTGTTCTCCATTTGTGTTTTGTTTTTTTCTCTTTCTTTCTGCCCCCTTCCTCTTCATCGTCTCCAGCTCTTCTTCGTTTTTTTTTCTTTTCCTCTGAGCATTTGCTGCGGAGATTTACACTTGCCGCCGTTGATGGGATGAAAACAAAAAAAAAAACACAAAACCTGCGAGCAGGAGAGCGAGCTATGCCGGTGATTCAGGTTGTGGTGTGTGGTATTTGAACACAGGCTGATTGTCCCATAGCGGCGATGGATGTGGGTTTTTTCAGAAGCGCGGTAGCATTGGAGGGGATCACTCGGCATCTGGCCCAACACTCTTGTGTCACCGTGACCCTCCTGCGGGGGAGGCAGCAAGGGCCACAGCAGGGGGTCCCACTGAAAAGCAACATAAATTTCAGAGGGAGAATCAATAGACTGTGAGAATTGTAAGAGATGCATCGGTTTGGACTCTCTGACTGTGACCCCGGTACTTCGCTTTATGAACGTCTGCAAGGTTGCACCAACAACGCGAAAAAAGAACAACATCAAACAAACAGCATCGGCCGTTTAGTGCAATCTCTCGACCATCATGCCGACTCCTGCAGCCCGTCTCTGAGGCAATGGCTGAGTTCTGGGGACAGTCTCACCGACGTGACAAATCTGTTTCGTGGGGGGAAACCTATTCTCCCACAAGATGTATAAATAGCCGCAGCCAAGGCTCTCTGTGTCAAAGTTAGGACACTCAGTGGGGTGCAGACTTCAAAGCAACCAGGGAATTCTCCAAAAACAACTGCTGGCAATTTCAAATCAGCATTCCCTCTGAAAGCAACGTAACCTTTCACCTGTATTTCTGGCACGAAATAACTAGAGGAGGAAAATGTCAAATTCAGAATATACAGTGCAGTAAATGTCATTACGAAAAGACAAGAGGGAGACCGGAGGGTGGGTTTTTCAATTTAAACAAATTTCTTTCTTATTAGAAAAAATCTATTTTCCAAATGTGTTGATGCACAGATATGTCAGTGCATGCCACACAATGACAAGGAAATATTTTTGAGTTAGTTTTGGCAGCAGATTTCATCTTAAGAAACTGGGGGGGCAGCTAATTGGACTTCAAAAGACCCCCCCCCCCCCCCCCCCCCCACACACACACACACACACACACACATTTGCCACTTGAGGGGAAATGAAAATGACCTGCAAGGGTTAAAGGTCAAAAAACATGTGAGGAATTTCCCCAGAATATATTTAAAGCAGCAGCAGGACAGTGAAGCCTTAATCGTAATTTGGACAAACACACACGTGTGTTATATCGTTTGGTGGTGTTCAAAACAGACGGACAAGAAAAAAGAGAGGGGGAGAGAGAAAGATAGCCTTAAGCCTATTCAATGAAGACATGGGGTGAACATGGTATTGTGTCTTTGATGGAGTCGGCCTGTGGTGCATTGTGGGTAGTGGGGTGCTCTCTGGCCGCAGCAGGAGACTGGATGTTCTGTCCAGTTTTCAGGTGCTGCCGCTCTCTCCTCAGTCATATTAATTATGGGATAAAAAAACTAAAAGAAACTCTAATCCCTCAGCCTTTGAAGCGCCAGGCCACTTTTCAAGGCAACACTTCAGAATAGAGCTCTCTCTCTCTCTCTCTCTCTCTCTCACACACACACACAGGACTGTGATTTTGTGTGTTTTTGGTCAGGACAATCTTTGCGTAACATTTCAAATCTACTCTATGGATTATTTCCTAGTGTCGTCCTTGTCCGAGTGATCAGGGCTATACAGTATATAATAGTCTCCCAGGATTAGTTCACCCAAACGCTTTACCGTCGGTCGCCACAGCATTTGGCGGCTGCAACATTTCCTAGCTCTAAACGATGATGATATCAATGTCTGAGTTACATCCAGCAGCATCAAGGTGCACTGCATTCACGTTTAAATCCTCCCCAATCGCAGGTGAGTGTTCCGCAGTGAGCAAAGCAAAATCCTCCACAGAAAACTACGCTACCATCTGAATTTTTACATTTTTCAACTCATTACCCACAATCTCCTCCTCGCTGGTCTCCTCAGAGAGTGACGTCAGCAATCGCAGAGGCAAGATGAGGAGATGTACTCCCCCCCTAACCCCCCCCCCCCCCTCCCTTATTCATTCGTTAACGCTGTCTGCGCTTAGTGCCTGAAACATTCTCGCGCGGATGGAGAGTCCTCTCCTGCGACATCAAAGCCGGAGACCCCGCTGGACGGCTACACGAGACTGTCAGCCCCGTCTCCCTCGCACACGCACACCGGTCCGGTTCAGATCTCGGGGCCTGTGCTTTATGGGAGAAAACAGCCACCGGAGATTGGCAGCCAGCAACAGGCTTTTATGGCTGTTGTTTCAGGTGGGGGGCGGGTTAGTGGGATGGATGAGTGTCGGTGGGATTTTACTACTGCCCTCTTGTGCTCCGACACGTACTGTACTCCCTCTCCGCTGCTCATGCTGACTAATTTTTTCTTTTACTGCTGCGGGCTACGTTCCCGCAGCTACGGCTCCGGCACAGCAGCAAACAACTAAAGAGGCAACAGTGCAGTCAAACATTATGTATTATTCTAAATGCTGAGAGAAGAGGGCGTTACGAAAAAAACACGTTTTTTTCACCTGCGGAGTCACATTGTTCATTGTCTTTAGAATCCGCAGGTTATAACAACAGGCGTAACCACTGCATCAGTGACGTACATCACGGTTTTAATACTTAAATGAGCTTACTTAGCTCTCATACAAAGGGATTAGTAGCATATTGCTTTTGCATAGCAGTTTTAAGCTTCTACTACTTTACAATGCTGCTATAGGGTAAAGGAAATACACATTTTCCTTTAATTTGTTTTGTTCTCATTTTAATAAAACTAAATATCTCTTTAAACAAGAGACAAGAGAAACAACATATTTTCCTTTGAAAATAAGCCTGTTTCTGAACAAACACTATTCTTTTTCATTATAACTGATTTAAAAACGGTAGATATTCCGAGCAGCGCTCTTCCTGCTCTGCCACATGTCAAAGGGACAGAGAGGAGGGTGAGGAGGAATAATTGTTTGATCTGTCCTTTTGCCTGTCGCTATCCTAATCACTCGAGACTGATTCAGAAAATGCAGGCTTGAATGTCAGAGGGCCTCCTGTGGAGAGGTGGAGCATTTCACCGGCTTTGGACAGCCGTGGCCCCGGTAATCACCGCTCTCAACCTGGCCGGGGCTCTCCAGCACTCCGCTGATTGAGCACCTCAATCTAACAAGGTGCTATTGCTGGAGCCAGAGATCCTGACAAACCGGCGGATTGTCCCCCGATCATCACGGGACATTGCCTTTTTCCACAGCTCAGCCATGCATGCCGCAAGCGGCCTCAGACTCGGTGACACCTGCCAGTGCCGCGGACGTGAGTACTGCATGGGGAATTAAAAAAACGAGCCCGAAGGTCGCCGTGCTTAAGAGCAGATGATTCCCCATCATTTGAAGGGATATGCGGCACCATGACAGCCGCTCGCTTCCTGTCATGTCGTACCAAGGAGCCATTTTGGAGAAAACAATATGCATTTCCCCTGTGATTTCTTGACTGCTACCATGCTTCCTCTGACCTCCTTTCTGTGTGTGACACCAGGGCTCACCCGGAGGGAATTCACATCCCGATCTTAACCAGATAGCAGCATGTTTACAATTACCTTTAACCTTAAACTTTGACCTTCAGAGACGTAATTGATTACAGTAGCAAGCTGCAGTCTGCGAACTGTGATATTTCCACCAGTTTTAAATAGCTATATTTCAGTAGTTATATAAAAAAAATACATATATTGAATATTTCCAAGCATCACGTCTGAAAAAAATACATTCATTATACCAAATATGTTGTTGTGTCAGACCAGGCCCAAAACCCAATGATATTAAGTTTACAGTTTTATAAAAAACGGGGAGCAGAAGCTCATATTTCAGATGCAGGAATCAGCAGGATTTTTTTCCTTTAAAAACAGAATGAAATTATTATCAAAAAAGTAGCAAGCAGCCAAGTAATGACTAATCTTTATGCTAAGCTCTAAAGACAAGAGCTAGTTACTGTGCTGTGTTTCCTTACACAGTTCCACAACTTGCAAAATAAATGCAAATAACGCACCCGAATCACGATACAGGTTCGGTGATTTGAAAATGAGCAACACCCGGCAGACAAAAACAAACCACTACTGAGAACCAAAACACAAGGGAATTTTCTCTGCAATGTGCAAAATCACTCGAGTTGCTCTCCACACTGTGTACGTAAAACACTTCATCACTGCGGAATTTGAACACGTCTAATATTAGCCTCCCCCGGTTTGTAGTGGAAACGGTCACTCGTATAAAAAGCTATGTATTTTACTTCAGCCTGGGACGGTCCAATGAATATTTATGCAAGTGAACAACTCTCAGAGCTGCGGCAGATGTAAAACACGAAATGAGTGGTAACTGATTTCACACTCTTTTGACTTTTGAGTTTCAGCTGTCAAATGGGTTTTTGCCCTCGAAGGATCTGTGTGGTTCCTCAGAGCGACTACAGTCTGTATTGTTTAAAGGCAGAATGGGATCCAACCAGTGTAACCGGGCAAAGGTGCATTCAAAGGTTTGCACAATATGTACACTGTCGTATAGGAAATATAAGAATCATTTGTATGATGTTAAAGTTGACTCATTAAGCCATAGCCCCCCCAAAAAAACGTTGCCTTAAAAATAACCATCGAAGGACTGTAGTGATTTCTATCTGCCTAAGTAAAGTCCCGCTCATGCCATTTTTATACAGCATAACACGTCTGCAGAAGAAAAAAAAAGACTTGACTGCTGTTGAAGGGTTCAAAGTAACTACCGGCTGTAAGGTGTTAGGCAATGCATTCAGAAATCATGATCAATTGTGCCTTTTTACAAAGCTGGATTTAAAGTGTCATAAACGTCTCCATTCAGCGGGAAATAATAACCATGTGACTTGTGGAAGAATGGAATTATTTGTCACCCTGACTCCAGTTCTTAATATAGCTTAATATAATATTGTTGATTTATCTGTGATATATTGTGAGCTGCAGGCGTTTTTTCCCTTGCTCCCAGTTCTGAAATGAATAGGTGGTCTTCAAGGGCGTGGACGCGTGTTCCATTATTCTATAGTTGGCTTGACTGTGAATTGTGGCACGAACATGGCGGCCGCTCCATCAAGAGGAATTATGTGCCGTTTCTCACGCAGACATTTGTCATAGGGGACAGGAGGTATTAGAGCAATGAAAGACTCTTAACTCCTGTTAAAATCCGCATCTTGGACTTCTGGCCACAGGAGCCGGCGGAACGCGGCCGCTTGGTCTCCCGTGTTCCGCGCGGCATTTTCAACGCACATCCTCATAACTTGATGCCGAAAAGTTGATTAATAGTACGTTTAGCACAACTTACAGCCTTCCTCTTGGTAATAAATTAGGGTCATTAATCAATAAAGAGCACAGCGATTCCAGGAGACAGGGGACACGCTGGCTCCTAATAGAAAAAGAGAGGTGTGACGCTCAGGCCTTTCCCACCATCGACCACCCTGGCGGAGGTGTTCATTGTGCACCTGCCTAAGTCCAATTAAACGACATAATTAATGAACATCTCTCTCAACAATAATGGGCTTTGCCACTCTGCCAGACTATTGATTTCTTAGTGACAAACCATTTAGGATAGCCTGGCACTGTCAACTGGTAGATTTACTGGGTTCCTATTACCTAATGCTTTATACGTTATGCTGTGTTGTTCACACCTCACCGCGTTACTCTCACGACCAAACTCGCGCGAGTAACTCAGATTGGCCGCATGATCATTTGTGCTCATACGCGCAAATGACGCATATATCTGCCCGATGTTCCTTCCACTTTCTCCGACAAACCTCCTCTGAACAAACAGACACAGACACAAAGTAAAAAAGGCAGACTGGAGCTCCGATGGGAAAGTCACACAAAGCCAGCTTGTGCTAACTGGGGCTAAAAGCTAGTGTCCAACTTCCTCACTCGTTTCCTGCCAAGCCATTCCCCCGGTCACGATACAAACAGCAGCTCTCTGTCAAAAAAGTTCGGGCTGCCCACACAAAGCGACATTAGTTTTATCCTCCATTTCTGGTACGACGTCAGGACATCTGGCAACGGTGACGTGGGGAGGATCATCATCGCCAATTGGCTTTCACGATAAACCCTACACGCGAATATTTCGCTCTGGTTCAATCATTCGAACTCACGCGAGGGAAGCAAACTTTGTCCTTTGCATTATTTGCGTTGCCAGGTGTGCGCGACGCAACAATCTCATTTACTTTGTATAAAGTCTACTTGTGCAAATAATTTGCGTTGCGTACAGTGTGAAGACGCAATCACACTTAAGGTAATATTTTGGGGTGTTTTTTTCTAATTGGGGCTGAAGGATTTACTCATGAATTAATAAATTAAGTGCAGATTTTCAGTTAACTGTTGAAATGATGGCAGCAGGGATTTGGCGGCTAATGCAGATGTACCAAGTACAAATGAAAAGCATTGGAGGGGGGGTGCATATCCTGCATGCAACTTGTATATTGGCTTATCTACACTATATGAAATATATTTGCCCCGTCAGAGTTTCATTGTGTTATGTGTTACAAATATACAATTCTCAGCAGGCAGACATCTGCTTAACCCCCCCCACAAACACACACACACACACACACACACACACACACATACACACACACAATATGTTGGTGTTCATAGGAACTGTACTCACACAACATTTAGATATTTCTCCTGCTTGTTTAACAAATTCATAAAAACATGTTTATCCACTTCACTAAAGGAGGAGGACCGTTTAAAAAAAAATAACCTAAAAAAAGGTAAAGAAAACAGAAGTAAATTAAAACCGATGAGGAAAGTGCTGTTAAAAGATACAGCTTTTTTTTAACTAGAGACAAGTGCTTGAGTTGTGGATGAATTAGTGCGAGGTTCGCCCCGCTATACCTGCAAAAGCTCCTTCCCCATCCAGCACTGTCCAGAGCTGTCACATCGCCTCTGCTTCATTCAGCTTGATTAATGATAAGCTGTGGGGCACAGCTAGAAGGTCTAGTCTCAATTATGAAAAAGGCAGTAACTAGTCCATTGTGCTGATGCCTTTATTCCACTGACAGCGCTGAAAAATAGCAATAATTCTAATCAGAGCTGAATCATTTATCACTCACTTATTGGCGTTCTTTGACTCCCTGTCTCATCCATCCAGACCCGGCCCTATCCTTTAAGTCGATGAGCTGTGTGACGTACGCCCCTCCTCATCCTTTGTGTTGAAATGACTTTACTTTAAATGTTCTATTCACACGCGCCGCTCTAATAAGAAATAAAACACTGTGAAGCATTTGCCAGTGTCAACTTCGCATTGTAAATATATTAGCCTGGAAAGAGAAAAGGCAACTTTCCTTATTTCGCCATTAAATCCCCAACGCCTAGAGTTTATAGGGGAAGATAAGTGAGTTTAATATGCACTGGAGGGTAAAGAAAATATTCTATTACTGCGTGTAGTGTAGAAATTACCCCATAAAGAAACTAATATGGCAATTTGGGGAGCAATTTTTAATATGATTTTTATGATGCACAGTTCTACTTATGGTAATGAAGTTGTCATTGCACTTGTTCACTGCTGCTAATGCGGAGCCCATCTTTCAATTTGTGCGAATTAGACTAAACTGTTAGGAATGAACTTCATTAATGCTGGAATGGGGAAAAAACATGTTATTGCATTTCTGGACCACTGGCTCTGGGATTGTGTGTTTTATATTGTTTTGATCTAATTTTGGAGTTTGAGGGAAAACATTCTCTCTTAGGTATACGGGGCCGACGCCGAAACGCAAACAAACAGCGGGGGACCGCTATCTCTTTTGAAATGGATACTACACCACTGTCTCATTGAGAGGAGGGATTGTGTGGTTTACGACTGTTGCTGAACCAACAGTTAATCTATTCTAATCCTGGTATATTTAGTGTCACATGAACATCAATTGGGTATAACAATGTCTCATCATTTCTTAGCCTACACGAGACTAAATTCAGTGTGGTTGTTTCCTTACATCGTAAAAGGAGAGCAAAGACCAAGCAAACTCAAAATCTGAAATGAAAAGAACACATAATAGGAACCACTCAGGAGCAATGTATTATATTCTTTTATCGACCAAATAAAAAAGATTGTGTCGTAAGAAATTGATTAAATTCCCGAGGCAGGTGGAAGAGCGTGAATGGGTGTGAAAGCTTTCCGTCAGGGGTTTCGCAGCAGACACCAAAAACATCCAGATGTGAGAGACTTATTGGACCTTGGACCCGAAACTGCAATCCAAGACTTATCTATTTCCCCAAGAACTGTATACATAAAAATATATTATCCCAACATTTCCCAACTTGCACTGCTTTTCAGTGGCAGTGTGTAAGGTAACATAAAACAAAGCCATTAGGAGGTAAATGCATGAATACAGTAATTACACCGCATTTTGATTAGCATGTCAAGGCCTTTATGTAATCACTCTACCCCCCTCTTGCTACGTCTGGACCTGCTGGAGGTCCGTAAAATCGATCATATAGTAAACATGCATAATTTAGTCCGTTTTCATTTGAATATTAATTTCAGATATGAATCGTTTTGTCACGAGCAGCCTCAGAATGAACGCAATGTGTTGTACGCTAAAATGTCCCCGGTGATCAACGTGCCCGGACAAAAAGATCTGGGCAAACGCAGATATGTCTCTCCAGTCTGGTGATTGGGAGGAGAAGAAAAAGAAAATCAATGTCCAGTGTCAATTCCAGGTGGAGCAATTACCTGTTGAGAACTCATTCATTTCAAAGTGAACACTGAGCTTGGCTCAATGAGTACAATCCCTTAATCTTATTCTGCTCGCCGATTAGGGAACCCGGAAACGTTCTAATGTGACTGGACAGATGTTGGGAGTCAGGTTTGATTCTTTTAATTGCTTTGTACTCTTCAGACGCAGCTCTCTTTCTCAAACAAGCGAAAAGCACTGACGTAATGTTCAGCTGTAACAAGGTAATTGAACTGAGAATAAAAATCTTACATATCTTAAAAATGTCTAGGGGAACTCTTACAAAAATAGAAAAAAGGGGGGGGGGGTGTTGGGGGTATCTTTGCAGGGCTGTGTCCCTTTAAGCTTGGGCCCCATCCCTGCCGACAGGGTCATGTTTATGTTATATGGGATGGGAAAGATTCCCATGTCGACCACTTGCGAGCGTTGACGTCATCAAGATGATTACATGATCACAGAGTCGGTCATGCTGGAATGAAAATACAGCGAGTTCAGGGAACAAGACCGTGTCTATAAAACGTAGGTTTTTAATCACCTTGTACAATGGTCTTTGGCTGATGAGAGGAATACAGTTATTATCTTTCCAGAAAATCCTAGCTGTGAACAGTAGTAGAAACCCCTTCTTATGCGCTAGCGTGTGGCTAATCCTTCTACAGTCGTGATCCTCACTATTTTTTGAACCGCACCAGCAGAAAAAAAGTAAACAGGCGAGCCGCCACAAAAACAAAATCCACTCCAGCCTCACATATCTGCCAGATTTGTTATCACACTACATAAAATATGCAATGCAAGTATAGCCACTGCAGCGTTAGGCCTGCCTTAAAACTGGGATGAGAGGAAGTAGGCATGCATTAAAGTAGAAAATGTCTCAATCCTCATTCATATCACTGAATCTTGATTCAAACTCCCCCCTCAGCACCTCAGCAGAAGGGGCTTTGGTCTTGTCTCTGCCTGGGACGGGCTGAAGTAGAGTTTACTTTCACTCGTGTCACCACCTTTACTAGCAAAACATTTGTTACACTCGTGGCAACGAGCGTCGTCTCCACTGATCATGGTGAAGTACAACGAGACATTCGGCCAGTTCACTCTGCTATCGTAAGTCTGCGTCTCTGTGTGTGACGGGCAGTGAGAGACGAAGGCAAGAAGCATAACGCTACACACAGAGACAGACCAGCCAAATGTCAGGAGCACCGGTGCGTCCAAGGAAAATTTTATTGAGACCTGGTACTGTATCAGCCACCTCTACACTAGTTAACTTGCGTCGTTCAATTGCACATCTGAACTCAGAGTTCCGACGTCCCTCCAGGCTTTGTGTACTGGCTGCGGTGGATGTCATGCGAGGAGCCGAGCAACGAGTAACACTGTTCTACAGTAAAGAGTTGTGAAATCATTGTCAAACATTTGTAATCGTATTCTGCATAGTTTTCGGACTATTAACAACAACAAAGTCTAATACTCAGAACTGACCACGTTTGGCACATTCCACCAGGAATGCATCCATACAAGGAATCTACTGTAGATCACTTGCAGCGTCTGCATTTAACACGTGGAGTCGGTAGTAACAACACAAGTACAGCCGAAAGGGAGGCATCAGAAAAATAGATGATTGAAGATTAGATCTCAATTGTCTTACTGTATCCAAATATTTATAGCTTTGTGCTAATAATGTGCTAAAAATGAGACTAGATGCAAGGTGATTGATCAAGGAGTATTACTATCAATACTTTGCCAACGCAAGCCAAGCGCTGAATGTCATGAAACATGCCATGATGTGCAAGTATTTCACTATTTAGGGGAGAGGGTGACAGCCCGTTTCCTCCTATTTGACTTCTCTCCGTCTTTATCCGACACTTGTGAAATAAGGGTTTTCCAACTTATCTACTTGATGCCGTGACATCTGCTATTACGCATTTCAGAGGGTTGTCTGTGGCGATTTATTTGCAGGTTTTGGAAAATGAATTTAACATCACAGGATTAGAAGGCGTAGGATTTATTATATCCATCACCATAGCACTGAGTGACACTAAGCTGTCTTTCAAGCATCCAAATGATACTCTCAAATTTAATGAGATTTTTAAGCCCTGCCAACATATAATTAAAAACGTTGACGCAGAGAAATAAGAATGCAAAAAAAAGTCAAACTCCCAGCTACTGTGCTCGGCACATACTGTTCATCAAATACAGAAGTAGTGGAAGTGCAGTTTATTCATATTGTTGAAGATGTGCCTTTCATTTCACCCCCACCTCCTCCTCTCTGTTTTCAGAGTCAAGTGCTGTTCTTAATAGATCGATGTCCTGCGATCTAATTATTAATTACCCAGCAGGGCCTTATTTTGACTTTGTTTTAAGCGTGAGAAACAAGATGGCCCTTTTTTATTTCACGAGAAAGCCAACCTGCCACCAGCTGCTCTGATCTTGAGCACTGAAGCATTTCAGCTTTGAAAAGTTTCCCCTCAACGCCTCTTCTTCAGTCCAGCTTCTGCCAGATAATGAGGTAGATTTTTTTTTAATCATGTGAGAAAATGATAATTTGGCAAATTTTTTTGTAGAACCATCCATGCCGCATGTCAATTTTAAAGGTGCAATTAATGTTCCAAGAGTTTCCTTTTAAGTTTTCCTTGAAAAACAAGCCCTCACCACGTATCTTTTTAAAAATGCCGTATGCCCCTGCTTCTGTCCTTCTCCTAAAATAAAGGGACAGTTTTCTGGTTCAGGATTTTAATAGTTTCATGCAAGCCTTCTGCTCCCAGCAGGTGAGGGCGGTGCACAGGGTCTGGTGGCCAGCCAGAGTCAGATAAGGCGCTGAACTTGTGCCTTCACAAATGATTCATTACAGTCCTCTTAACTTGGATGCTGATCGCGCAAACAGATCTTTCCGTTTTCTCCCGATTCCGTGTTTTCTCACTTGCGCTCGCAGTGAGGAAGCGACTGTACACAAGTTGGCTCGGTGTCTTCGCAACTGTCGACTTGAACGTTTGATATGGCGCTGACTGCAACAACAGCATATGGTGTAGGCATTCACACAGTGTTTTCCATTCAAGGTGGCGGCGATGATTCAGAGATGTGGTCTTGCTCGAAGTAAAGTCTTTTGACCTCCGTTTTGTAGCCGATTAAGCCCAGAAAATAACACAGGCAAGTAGTGGAAAAACCAACCCCCACCCGAGAATCCCTGACCGGACTCGCGGTCTCTCTTACACTTGCAGGAGCTGTCGCTTTGTATCGGCTGAAGGCAGCCAGGCTGAAGATTTCCCACTGACTGGAGAGGAGTCGTTGGCCAGGCTTTCCTTGTCACTGGGACTTAAGGCAGTCACTGATCCTAATACTTACACTGTTGTTGCAGCATTCCAATTTTTAATCACTGCATGACTTGTCAGACCTAATGAGGGCAGTCAGGTAAGAATGATCAACAAACTAATAACGAGAACAGGATGGGGACGACTTCCTGTTTTCAAATATGCATTACAAGAATGCCAGCATAGACAGAAATAGAAATTAAAAACACTTGGGCAGCATGTTTCCCTGAGATTGATTGGTTGCCAAGGTGACTGCAAAGACTTTGGCCACCTTATCCAATCACAGCTCTTTACATCAACTGTAGTGGGGCTCACCTTTTCCACAAAGCAGACACGTTAAAGGAAGAAGAATAAAAAAAAACACTGCATCTGCTGTAGCGATGATCTGCAGGTTGATTTTAAGATGTAGGTCCTTCCCAATGTTGTAGACATCTGCAGTAGTGCTAATACATCCTCTGTGTGTGAGAGGGTGTGCAGGCGCCTCTGTGTAAGTGTGTGTATGTTACGAAATCCCAGGCCAGGGAGAGTGCGGCTGGCTTGTGTTCTGTCAGATGCCTCTCCCCTCTTTAATCTTTTGTGTAAGAGGGTCAAGAGGCAGGCAGACTCCCACTGTAGTGGCCAGGTGAAACACTCTCCACCTTTAGTGACACAGAACGTGGCTGTGAAAAGCCTCCCTCCCACAAAGGAAGTCCGCAGGACTGACTCTTTTTTTTTTTCAAGGTATTTTATGAATGGATTCACCAATAAGTGCAATATGCAAAAACCTTTCATTTATGCATTTATAATCTTGCCCGTGCAAAGCCGAAAAATATGGAGGCATTTTCTTGAAAGATTTACTACACTTTATAGTCAAGTAGTCTTTTGATGTTCTGAAATTTACTAGTCTGCAACTAAAGACACTTAGATATTTGATTAATCAGTTCTTCATTTATCATTTGATCTATAAAACAAGACAGAAACAATCAAATCTATTACCATGATACATAGGAGAGCAGCAAATTCTCACATTGGGAAGCTGGACAATCAAATTTACACAAATCCGTCCATGCATTCATCTACTATCCAAATGAATGTTGCCAATTCATTTCGTGCCAATCGACTCATTGATTACTCAGATAACCGATGCGGCTTTAGTTCAGTACTCTCTTAATGTAAATCTTTTTTCTTTTTTTTTTAATCAAGGCAATTTTCATTTAAAAGACATATTTAAAGTTGGTTTTTCAAGCATACAGGTCACATGAGCCGAAAGTGAAGCCCTCAGAGTCAAATGGAAAATACAAGGAATAATAATAATAGCAATTTCAAGGGGACACACCAGAGGTTAAAGGTCGACTAGGGCCGCCGCTGTGTCGCTGTCTCTTTTTATTAATAGACAACTTTTATTAAAGGAGTACCGGGGAGCACCCTGACTGAATATTACCACACGTCTGCCTTCCTTTGTGTGATGAGAAGAACCCTGGTGATTCCTCGCATGGCTCCAAAAGCTACGGGGGAATTTCTGTCAGAAGCTGCCCCTTCAGCTCAATTCCTCCCCACATTTCCGAAAAGCTTTTCATTCGTATCCCCTGGAAACCGTTCCACATTCTTTAAACTCTCCCCTTCAAGAAAAAAGAAAAAAAAGAAGAAGAAGAGAAGGAGGAGGAGGAGGAGGAGGAGGAGGGAAAAAAAGACCCTTACGTGTTTTGTTATGCCCTTTGATCACACGTTTATCTTTAGTACAGACGGCTGACCACCGTCCTGTTTATATCAACACACGCTCAATTGAGAAAAGCGGTCCAGAAATTGGCTTGAGCATCGCTCGGAAATCTGTGAATCACAAATCATAGAAGAAATAAAAAGCCTCGTCTGTTCTCAACAAAGCTGTAGTGCTTTAACAGAGAGCTCAGCCAGCCACGGCTCAAGTGATACACTTGCAATAAGTCAGTTTCCTGTTCCTTACAAAGAGATTTTCTACTTATATGATTACTGTTCAATGACATGTTTCATAAATCAAAGACATTCATCAACACACACAGCGGCAGAACTCACTCCACTGGGTCGCAGGTATAGTGAAAGGTGTGAAGAGCTTAATTTAGCAGTGAATATAAAGATGTAATTGTATCTTAATCATGCAGCAAAGCAAAGTGCAGCGTGGGGGGGTTTTATTAAATAAGGGGGCGTGTTTAATCTGTCGATCCATATTTGTCTGAGGAGTAAAGAATGCTTTGCCAGGAGGCTACTGCACATCAAAAGTCCGTCAGATGTCCTCGGGGGCTTTCATGTGAGCTGACGCGCTCTTTTATGTTCCGTAAAGTGGCCGTTTATGTTTTCAAAATTGCATTAGATTCTCTCGCCAGCACCAGTGGGTTTCCAGCCGCTCCGAAGGTCGACGGAGGCTTTTGTTGCCATTTTTTTTAACAACATCCTGTTCAGTGTTATTTTAGCTCAAGAAATCATCACCATCAATTAGAATTATTTTCATTGAAACAATCACGTGTCACCTTGGAAACAAGATATTCCCCCCCCCCCCCTCCCGTTAGACTCCAGGAGTCTGACACTGCAGTCGGTAACAACAGGTTAGCAACCTCTCATTAGTCGATGAGCCCGATGCATTTACGAGGTCATTTCTTGCGGGACAGGAGGTTATGATGATGAATGGCAGCAAACCTCTGCCGAGACACTCTTCTCCCGTGTCGCCATTCCCGTTGCCATGGCGGATGCGAGGGCAATTTACGCGTCACCATATCCACCAGGGGGGCGCCCTCTTGGGGTAAGTGGCTTTGCGATGGAAAGCTGATGCCTGCCACCGCCGTCAAGGCAGTTGTCACCAGCGGCTCTTTAAGTACTGAGTCGCCATGTTACGAGACGAGAGTTGCCGCGAAAGAGTGAAGGCGAGGACAAGCACTACAGGGGGATAGGCTGGGAAATGTTGCTTACACAAGAACATGCAGGAATATTACCTAATCAGTCAAATTCTCCCGAGCTGACACCTCTTGTGAGACACCCCGACGATACCCCACTGAACCCCTGTGCCCCCCACCCGTGGCTCAGCCCCGAGGGAGCCCCCAAGAGAGAGGCTGTGGTTTGGAGGTTTCCTTGACAGACATTCTCAAAATTTCTCTAATGGTTTAGCATATAGTGCAGCATCTATCTACTGGGGGCACTTTACCCTCAATTAAAAGTGCACCGGTGAAGCTGCATATTTTGCATTTTCCTAACAATGTGTGTGTTAAACCGGAGGTGATCTTAATAGGATTTTCTGCAGTTGTGAACCAGAGATTTGGGGCTTTATATTTGCCGAGCCCCGAGCATCCGAACAGGGGAGTGGTTTAATCTGAACCGGATTAAAAATGCCAGACTGAGAAGTTAAAGGACAGGACATCAAAAAGAAAAATGCCCAATTACCTCTCCGTTTTTAAAGGTGTGAGCTAGCACATTACATGTTAATATCTTGCTGGAGCTACGAGAGTGTACATGATCGGGCAGTGAGCTTTTTTTTTTTCCCCCTCCCAGATTGGATGTCTACTGAAGCTCTGCCTTTAAAACTGAAATTCAGCATTCAATAACTTGGTTTTGTCACTATTTATTGGTTTTTTATAACTTTTACATTTTAGAACATTTCAACTTATATCATATTATCCTTTGGTTATTACAGTCTATAGAATAATACAATTTTCTGTCATATACACACACACACACACACA